>NW_026867652.1:2218279-2458398 GCF_020745735.1 Hemiscyllium ocellatum
GATCTCTGTCCCCCCCTCTCTGTCTCTCCTCTCTCTGTCGCTCCTCGTTCTATCCCCCTCTCTCTGTCCCACTCATGCTTTTCCCCGCTCTCTCTGTGTCCCCCCTCTCTGTGTCCCCCCCTCTCCGTGTCCCCCCCTCTCCGTGTCCCCCCTTCTCTGTGTCCGCCCCTCTCTGTCCCCCTCACCCTGTCCCTCCTCTCTCTGTCCCCTTCTCACTGTCCCCTTCTCACTGTCCCCCTCTCTTTGTTCACGTCTCTCTGTCCCCCTCTCTGTTCTCCTCCCTCTTTCCTACTCTCTCTCTCCCCCTCACTCTATCCTCCCTTTCTCTGTCTCCCTCTCTCTGCCCCCCCTCTCTGTTCCCCGCTCTCTGACCCCCCTCTCTCTGCCCCCATCTCTCTGTCCCGCTCTCTCTGTCCCGCTCTCTTGTGCCCCCTCTCTCTGTCCCCCTTTCTCTGTCCCCCTCTCTCTCTTCCAATCTCTCAGTCCTCCTCTCTCTGTCCCCCTCTCTCTTCCCACAACTCACTCTCTCGCCCTCTCCCTCCCTCTCGCATTCACCTCCCTCTCCCCTCACTCGCACTCCCCTCTCTCCCCCTCCCTCTCTCTCCCTCTCCCCCTCTCTCCCCTCCACCTCTCTCTCCCTCCCCCTCTCTCGCCCTCCCCACTTTCTCGCCCTCCCCCCGTCTCTCCCTACCCTCCCTTCCTCTCCTCACTCGGTCACCCCTCTCTCGCCATCTCCTTTCTCGCCCTCCTCTCTCTCGCCCTCCTCCTCTCTCGCACTCCAGTCTCTCGCCCTCCCCCTCTCAACCCTCCCCCCTCACTCTCTCTCCCTCTCGTGCTCCTCTCTCTTGCCCTCCCCTCCCTCACTTCCCTGTCTCATCCTCCCCTCACTCAACCTCTCCCCTCTCTCTCTCCCTCCCCTACCTCCCTCCCCTCTCTCGCCCTCTCCCTCTCCCTTTTCCTCCCCCTCTCTCGTGCTCCCTCTCTCTCCCCATCCCCTCTTTCACCCTCTCCCTCACTCTTGACATTCCCTCCCCTCCCTCCGTCCCATCCCTCGTCCTCCCCTATCTCACCCTATCTCTCTCTTGCCCCCTCCCTCTCACCCCGCTCCTTCACTTTCCCTCCCCCATCTCTCACTTTTGACCCCCCTCAATCAGTCTCTCTCTCTCTCTCCCCACCTTCCTCCGTTTCTCTCTGACTGAATCTGTCTCCCTCCTGTCCCTCCCTCACTCTCTCTCTCTCTGACATACTCTGTCTCCCTGATCCTTCCCTCTCCCTCTGACCCAGAGACTGGGGATGTTTGAGGGTGAGGCTGCATGTGGGGCGTGGGGGTTAGATGTTGGAGGTGGGGAAAATGGGGTAGAGATGGAATTGTGGGAGGGAGACAGCGACGGCATGAGAGAGAGAGAGGGTAGGGAAAGTGGAGGCAGGTGGGGTTTGTGTGAGAGAGAGGGGGATGAGGAGAGGGTTGAGAGAGAGAGTGTGTGCTGAAAGAGAGAGAGAGAGAGAATTGAGCAGAAAGAGTAGCGGAGAGGTAATGGGGATGCCAGGTTGGAGTTGGGGGGAACAGAGGGCGTTAACCCCAGCTCCTGAGCTCAGGGCGCGGTGCCCTCCCCTTCCCTGAGGACCAGGACTTGGGGCTGAGTCTGTCTCTCTCCAGCTCAGCTTCTCCAACACAAAGACACACAACAACATCGGTCCCTCTGCTGCTCGGCACGCTGTCATCAGCATTTTTATTGGTTACAAATGGAAGTGATGGATACAGTCAGTGGGATGGTGCCTTTTCTCACTGGCCCCTGAGTTGTGAGAAACATTGAAATGTTTCCCTGTAACCCCCCCTGTGGGATAAGGATGGACAAACCAGCGCTCCCCTCAGTCTGTTACCATAGCGACAGGCTGCTCCATCGCTGAAACACTGAACTGAAATGAGAAAATCCCGGATGGTGTGATTAATGAGGGAATTTGATGGATTGATGGATTTGGGTGAAGGGATATTTCAGCACATTCTTCAGCTGCTGCCTGAACTTAGTCTGGGTCACGGCATAAATCGCGGTGTTTGTGCAGCAACTGAGGAGCTGCAGCATGAAGCCCAATTCCCGCACAAAGGGATGGAGATACACAGAGTAATACCCAATAGCAATCATCCGGTACCATATAGAATACAGCATTAGCATTGACCATAACAGGATGAAATTGGCCGAGATCACAAACAGTAAAATGATGGATTTTTTTCGGTTTCTCATTTCAGTGTCAGACTGAGCGTCCCCATTGGTGTGAGCGCGGAGTCTCCTGCGGGCTCTGCTGGTCACTAAAATGTGTCTGACGGTGAGAACATTGAGCAGCAAAATCAGGAGAAATGGGACACACGGGGTTAGAATGTGGTGGAGGAACTCGATTGTGACCCAGACACTGGAGAATAGAACAGCGTCTGTTACATCACAAAACCAGGGGACGTTCCCCAGCCAATACCGAGCCGTGAGCATAAAATACCAGGAAATGTTCTTTAAACAGCTCAGCACAGTCACTGCTCCCAGAACCACAGCCGCCGTTTTCTCACTGCAATATTTACTTTTCAGCTTCTGGCAACAAATGGCCACAAACCGATCAAAGGTGAAAGTGACGGTGAACCAGACAGAGCAGTCAGTGGCTGCATAAAGCAGGACGGCGTGGATATTACACACGGGGACGGAGTACACCAGGAAATAAAACTGTTCCCGATAAACAATGGGAATGTGTCTCAGGATCAGGTCAAGGATAATGACCAGGAGATCCGCCGCTGCCATGGCCCCCAGGTAACGTCTGACACATGGAGACAATCCACAATCTTTATAAAGCAGGACGTAGATGGTCACTACGTTAACTGTGAGGAAGGAAAACAAACCCATTATCCATCAGCCTGGAGGCAAAGGGACCCGTTTGATCGGGGACCCAGTGAGATTTTCAAATGTGTCCCTGTGTTCAGGGGTTTATTAAAATAATTGGAGCTGGAATAACAAATGGGAAGGTCGGAATTACTGACAAAAATGTCACATAAACCACAAGAAACCCTCTCTCCCCAAACACACAGAGACACATCCATAAGGACAGATGGTTTCTAGCTCATTCCCACACACTCGATCACTCGAGAGCAGACACAGGTCACTCCTTCCCAGTTCCTAATACGGAGGGTGGGAACGTTGCTGTCCTGAAGGATTCTCTCCCAGTTTCCTGAAGACAAACGGAGTTTGGGATTCCTGTATTTTGGTCTAAATTGTGATCGATCCTGTGTCGGGAAGAAATGTAAACGCAGGGAAAACGTATTCCCCCCTTTAACTGCCTGAGGGGCCTTCGGAACAGTGTCTCCTTCTCCCTGGAACGTGATCTCTTCCCTCGGGATCTTATCGTTTGTTCAATTCACTGACGTCCGGCCGTTCACAAACAAACAACGTCAGGGACAGAACGTTCCGGGGAATGTCAGTTATAGAATGTCTGGGACAGAACGTTCCGGGGAATGTCAGTTATAGAATGTCGGGGACAGAACGTTCCTTGGAATGGCAGTTATAGAATGTCGGGGACAGAACGTTCCGGGGAATGTCGGTTATAGAATGTCGGGGACAGAACGTTCCGGGGAATGTCAGTTATAGAATGTCAGGGTCAGAACGTTCCTTGGAATGGCAGTTATAGAATGTTGGGGACAGAACGTTCCGGGGAATGTCGGTTATAGAATGTCAGGGACAGAACGTTCCGGGGAGCTCCTTGACCTGTCCATCACCTTTCCCCCATCCACCCCACCAACATGATGTACTGTGCACAGGCTACATATCCATCCAGCACGGGGAGCTGCACTGACCACATCATTGTATTATCTATAAATCTCAACCGTACAGTCTGACCAGCACAGAGACCTGTGCAGTGATCACCCGTGAATTAAGCTGTAACCCAGGAGCAGTTACCCTCCCAGCATGTAGGACTGTGTACCCCACCCAGTGCATTGATCTGTAACCCAGGAGCAGTTACCCTCCCAGCATGTACGGCTGTGTACACCACCCCATTTCATTGATCTGTAACCCAGGAACAGTTACCCTCCCAGTATGTAGGGCTGTGTACCCCACCCCATTTCATTGATCTGTAACCCAGGAATAGTTACCCTCCCAGCATGTAGGACTGTGTACCCCACCCCAGTGCATTGCTCAGTAACACTGTGTTAGATCCCTGCCCAGTGAGGGGAAACTTGCAGCCCATACTGGAAGTGACAGGACGTACAGCTCCCACCCAATTACAGCTCCATATCTCCATTGTGCCCTGACAAGGGGGTGCTGTGGGTGTGAACATCACTGCCAGAGAGAGATTGTGGGGGAATCAGTTTAAATATCACCACATGGGAGGGGTTTTGGGTATAGACAGAGAGGGGGAGACTGAGAGACAGTGTCATGGAAGGATGTGTTCCCAGGTTTCAGAATGCTGAAACGTAGACACTTCGATAGCATCCTGTAACATAAGCCAGTCTTCCCAGGAAAGATGGGAAAAAGGGAGATTGGTGTGAGGTGAAATGGTGGAGAGTTTTGGATGAACATTTGTTCTACAGCTTTGTAAATGGGAGTAGTTTCAACAGAATCGATGACTCACTGGTCTGATTCTAACAATAATTTGCCTCAGTGCCATTTTCGTTGAGTGTGACAGAGAGATTATCTGTACGCGGCCAAGCTAGGTTCCTGGTGCTATCTTATCCAACTCAAACTCATTGACTACTTCCACCCCCCGACCATGGTGTTCCTCTCATTCAATACCAGCCCGATTCTCCCACCCGTCATGGCTGGAGGGACTCACAGTCGCCCGGGTGCCCCTGGATATTCCATGATCCCTGGCACTGGTGCTATCTTTGAAAGGCCAATGGGCACACAGTTGAGATTTCTCAGCTTGGAGCTGCCCTGTACAGTTTACCCCGAGCATGGCAGATAAGGGGTAATTACACCCCGGTTTGTCAACAGGGGCACGGTGGTCCTGGTGGATGGGCAAGTACAGAGGGGGACCATTCTCTTCCCAGAGGGAACCACACCACCAGATCCACCGAGCATGGTCTGAGCTCCCCACCCAGCTCAGTGCAGTATCTGCGATCTGAGGAAATGCCCAGCAATACAGGACAAGCATCAATAACCTTCCCCGCTCTGTCAGGATAAGGGTCACCGTATTCTCTCTGCTCCCTCACACTCACGGTATATCTGTTATAGCACTGACCCCCGAATAAGGCTAATGCTCCAACACTGTCACTGCCACAGGCAGCACCTTCTCTCTCTCTCTGTCTCTCTCTGTCTCACTCTGCCACCCCGTCCACTTTACCCCCCCCCCCCATCAATTACACTGCATGGATACAACACTGTGTACAGACTCCCTCTGAAAACCTCACGATTAGCCATTATCCTCACCTGCACCAGCACTAACAGCAGGGCCACCCACCCCCACCATCCCTCCCTCCCTTTCTCCCATTCCAGGAGAAACAGCCTGGAATAGGACAGAAAGGGCCAAGCCGGGTGGTGGAGTGCCCGATATCCGTTCCTTCACTCCCCTCCCCCCGCCATGGGGGAAGGACGGGGACGCCTCGTGTGGAGAATCTGAAACATCCACGTTCCACCGACCGAGTGAGGAGCAATGTTCAGTGAAGGGCAATTCTCACTTTAAACCCCCTGGCAGCTCCGTTTCCCCCGGCACAACTTAGAAGCCGTGGCCCTGATGCCATCTCCCTTCTGTGTCGAGCTGGTACAAATGTAATCCCCACGGTCTCGGGGGGCAGGAGGGTGGGCTCACAGCACATCGTCACCACCACCTCCCAGGAAGGGAGCACGGAGACTCCCTCCCTCACCGCCCCCTGTAAACAGCTCAGATACTGACACTAATCTGTGATAGTGACTGCTCTCCCCCTTGTCCTGACATCTTCAACAATCTGTGCTCATACACGCAGCGCTCTCTGTTCCTGCAGCCCCTTTATAACGGCACAGCCTGTTTTAAACTGTCTTTCTTTATCTTTCATACCAAAGTGCATCAGCTCACACTGCTCTGCATTGATCCCCGTCTACCAGCGTGTCACTGTCCTGTTAGAGTTCCACACTGTCCTCCATAGACTTTACAATCCTTGCAGGTTTGGTACCATTTACAAACATTAAGATTGTCACAGTGTCGCAGTCCCCATGAAACAACTGAAATCCTGCCCCACACACAGGAGTGTGAGCAAGTGAAATACTGATATATTCCCACGGACAGAGTCGAATAATGACATACTGTCAATGGAATAACAAAAGTCCTAACACATACGAGACAGAGCAGATGAAATATTGACAAACCACAGAGCAAGAGAAATCCGGATAGGTTCCACTTATCTATATTCATCAGGGTATAATGGGATGAAGGTGAAAGTGTGTACTGTACCTTTAAGCGAGGGTGAATGCTGCACTGAGAACTGAGAGCTTACAAGTCCCTGTGATATGAGAGGATGGCAGACCCAGAAACAGTATATTGCTGTAGTGCTGGAGTCGGGTTATAAGCAGTTAAGAGATAGAGGGTCTCTTTCAGTTCACTTTCAGTTAAAAACTACATTGTTGTTTTTATTTAAACAGTGGAATTTGGGAGTTCTCTGTCACTCATATTTTAACAGTTTATGAGGCGAATTGAGCATTTATTTATGTTTAGTTTAAATTACCAGATGAGCTCAATGTTGTGTCCTAACAATTGCTGTGTGTGTATCTGTGTGTCTCTGTGTGGGGCAGGTCTGGCAGTCTCTGTGGTGCTGAAAGTGATGCAATGCCTCCCTCTGCTGGCCTCCCCACGCCACTGCACAGGCATTGGCAGAGGGTGAAAACCAACAGGGATTCATTCAGAGAGGGGGAGGGAGAGGGCAGCTGCTCACAGCACCATCCAAACTGATGTCTCATCCATGTACTGATCTAAATGTCCTTTAAACGTTGTAACTGTACCTGTTTCCACGACATGCTCTGCAAGTTCATTCCACACACAAGCCAGCTTCTGTCTAAAATAATTACCTTTCCTGACTTTTGTAAATCTCTTTTCCCCGCACGTTAAAATATCCCTCCGTTTTGAATCCCCAACTCTCGGTAAAAGACATCAGCCCTACAGCTTATCTGTACCCCTCATCACTTTATAAACCTCTGCAAACTTACCCCTCCATCTCATACTCTCCAGTGAAAAAAGTCCCAGCCTACCCAGCCTCTCCTTATAGCTCAATCCCTCCATTTCCAGCAACATCCAGGTTAAACTCTTCTGAACACTCTCCAGCTTAATAACATCAAGGTCAATGATATCAAAGTGAATAGTCAAGGTATTTTATAAGGGGGTAGTGGAGACCAAAACTAAAGGACATAGTTGTAAGAGGGGAAACATTTAAAAGTGACCTAAGGGCAGCTTTTTCACCCAGAGGGTGGTGTGCCTATGGAATGAGTGGGCAGGATGTCCAGACTGGACACAGTATTCCGGTAGAGGTCTCACCAATGTCCTGTACAACCTCAACATGACGTCCCAAGTCCGATACTCAAAGGTCTGACCATTGAAGACAATTGTGTTAAACACCTTCTTAATCACATTATCTATATGAGATGCAACTTTTAAAGAATTATACCTGATGGCCGAGGTCTCTGTTCTACAACACTGCCAAAGGCCCTACGTTTAATTGTATAAGTCTTATCCTTGTTGGATTTACCAAATCCAATACCTCGCATTAATCCAAACTAAAATCCACCTGCCACGCCACGGCCAGTGAGTGATATTACCACCTCCTCACCTTCCCCGTTTAATTTTAAAATGCCCACCCTTCTCCAGGAGGCCTGCACACTCCGGCCTTGATTTTCACAAAGACCCTGAGCTTGGTTTGCCTTGTGTGGTTAGAGGGAGGAGGGACAGATTGCAGACACAGTCAGTTTGGAGGAGAGGCTGGACAGTAATCAGCGGCCTGGTATCATTTCATGGTTTTAGGCAGTGGGCAGACACACGTGAGAGTTGGGTTATACTGGTCGGTGTTTTGGGACCAGAAATTATGGTCTTTCTCCGTGTCTGGTGTTCAGTAATAACTATCTATTTTTGAGAGCCTTCACTGGGCAGAGTATGTCTGCAGGATTTCTGTCCCTAATATTGCAGACTACAGATAATAGCGATTAAAGATGTTCATAGTTAATTTCGATCTTGCACTTGTTTAACAAAACAAAATGTGTTGTGTAGTTCAGTAATGGTAACCTGATTATAATAAATCCTCACCGAGCTGAATGCTGCCCCTTAAAATGTGACCCACAATCTGGGTACAGTAGTGTAGTGGGTAGTGTCCCTGTCTCTGAGCCATGGCTCTGGGTTTGATTCCAATTCCTGACATTGTTTGGTAGTGTTCCTAGCTCTGGACCAGAAGGTGTGGATTCATGTCCTGCCTGTTGCAGAGGTATGTCACAGCATGTCATAACAGGATGATGAACAAACACACAGGAGAATAATGTTACAGCTTTATGGGTATTGCCGAGTGGTGCTCGTGTCCCTACCTCCGGGCACAAAGGTCTAGGTGTAAATCTCACAGAAGTGTCTCCTAATATATCTGAACAAACTGATTAAACTGGTTTTAGAATTGTGACTTGATGGAGAAAGAACAGGTGTCGGTGTTGAATTTCAGCATTTCGGCCTGGGATTATTGAAAGTACAGCCATTCGTGTTGATTGGAGTCACATTTCGCAGCAGGAAAGGTTTATAAAATCAGAACGGTCATGGATAGGGTTTGTAGTCAAGGTTTTTCCCCAGGTTAGGGGCGTCCAAAACTAGAGGACATTGGTGGAAAGTGAGAGGAGAAAGGTTTTGAAGAGGCCTAAGGGATACCTTTTCACACAGAGGGTAGTGTGTGTATGGAATGAGCTGCCAGAGGAAGTGGTGGAGGCTGGTACAACTACATCATGTAAAAAGCATCTGGATGCTGACAGACCTGCCGAGCTTTTCCAGCAATTTCTGTATTTGTTAAAACAAAACATTCATTTTAACACAGGTATCTATGTTAGCTGTTTGGATACAGAATTGGCTGGCCAACAGAAGACAGCGAGTGGTAGTGGAAGGAAAATATTCTGCCTGGAAGTCAGTGGTGAGTGGTGTTCCACAGGGCTCTGTCCTTGGGCCTCTACTGTTCGTAATTTTATTTAATGATTTGAATGAGGGGATTGAAGCAAGTTTACAGATGACACGAAGGTTGGAGGTGTTATTGACAGTGTAGAGGGCTGTTGTAGGCTGCAGCGGGACATTGACAGGATGCAGAGATGGGCTGAGAGGTGGCAGATGGAGTTCAACCTGGATAAATGCGAGGTGATGCATTTTGGAAGGTCGAATTTGAAAGCTGAGTACAGGATTAAGAATAGGATTCTAGGCAGTGTGAAGGAACAGAGAGATCTTGGTGTGCAGGTACATACATCTCTTAAAATGGCCACCCAAGTGGACAAGGTTGTTAAGAAAGCACATGGTGTTTTGGCTTTCATTAACAGTGGGATTGAGTTTAAGAGTCATGAGATCTTGTTGCAGCTCTATGAAACATTGGTTCGAATGCACTTGGAATTCTGCGTCCATTTCTGGTCACCCGATTGTAGGAAAGATGTGAATGCTTTGGAGAGGGTTCAGAGGAGGTTTACCAGGATGCTGCCTGGACTGGAGGGCTTCTCTTCTGAGGAGAGGTTGACAGAGCTCGGACTTCTTTCATTGCAGAAAAGGAGGAGGAGAGGGGACCTAATTGAGGTATTCAAGATTGAGAGGCATAGATAGTGTTGATAGCCAGAGACTATTTCCCAGGGCAGAAATGGCTAACACAGGGTTCATAGTTTTAAGCTGGATGGAGGAAAGTATTGAGGGGATGTCAGAGGCGGGTTCTTTACACAGAGAGTTGTGAGAGCATGGAATGCATTGCCACAGCAGCAGCTGTGGAAGCAAGTCATTTGGGACATTTAAGAGACTGCTGGATATGCATATGGTCACAGAAATGTGAGGGTGCTTACATGAGGATCAATGGTCGGCACAACATGGTGGGCTGAAGGGCCTGTTCTGTGCTGGACTGTTCTATGTTCCATGTTCTATGTATTCTGAATTCATTAAACATTTTATTTTTTAATGAGGCAGGGCCATATAAACATATCTTCAAATTGACCGAGACCATTTTCTGCTCAGGGTATGGCTCTGTGTATGACAGCAGCAATGATGCACCGACATGGAACAGGGAATGTCATGGAGACATAGTTTGGACAATGTACAAGGAGACCTCACATGGTCCAGTTTGGGAGAGAATGACATTATTGTGTGATTCAACTCAGAGAGGGAGAAAGTGTCATCTGCCCGGGAAGAAACGGCCTATTGCACACTCTCTCCTTTATTATTCCTCATCACAGTAACGTGTACGAGCTAAAACAAAACTCTACTGTCATCATTACCATTCTTATTTTTATAGAATCCTGCAGTGTGGAAACAAGCCCTTCGGCCCAACAAGTCCATTCTAACCCTCCAATCAGTAACCTTCCCATGCCCTTACAGTTACCATTGACTAGTGCACCTAAAGTAGAAATCGCTGAACTCTATGGACTATTTGACCAATCCACTTGAATTATACAGCTTTGGGCTGTGGGAGGAAACGGGAGCACCCATCAGAAGCTCACACAGACAAGGGGGGAAGATGCAAACTCCACGCAGATAGTCGCCCGAGGCTCGAATTGAACTCATGCCCCTGATGCTGTGATGGAACAGTGCGAACTACTGAGCCACTGTGCTAACCTGGAACCCCCTGCCAGTCTAATGCAAAGGGAATTCAGCCAAATCCAACTCTCCCAGGATAAAATCCCATTGCTAGCGGCTGTGTGTGTACAATATCTTCAGAAGCAGAATAACATTTTGGACAATCTCTCAATTTTTCCTTTTGTCAATAGTTTCACTAATACTTTGACAAGGTTGCAGAGATTTTGTTTATTTTAAGGGCGGCATGGTGGCAGTGATTAGCACTGCTGTCTCACAGCGCCAGAGACCCGGGTTCAATTCCCGCCTCAGGCGACTGACTGTGTGGAGTTTGCACATTCTCCCCGTGTCTGCGTGGGATTCCTCCCACAATTCAAAAATGTGCAGGTTAGGTGAATTGACCATGCTAAATTGCCCGTAGTGTAAGGTGCCAGGGTAAGTGCAGAGGAATGGGTATGGGTGGGTTGCGCTTTGGTGGGTCGGTGTGGACTTGTTGGGCCAAAGGGCCTGTTTCCACACTGTAAGTAATCTAATCTACTGTGTGTGTGTGTGTGTGTGTGTGTGTGTGTGTGTGTGTGTGTGTGTGTGTTTGTAGAACGGGAAATAACGGTTCTTTATTTGCAATATCCAAACAGTTTGCCATCCATCATTCCATCATAGTTGGAGTAACATTGCTCTGGATCATAAACGTGCTATTTGAGCAGATTACAGAAACTAGCCTGACTTGTTCCCTAAAACTGACCCTGACCCAGTCTGAGACCGATATCATCGGCCATATCACCGACCTGGTTACATTTAACATTTGTTGTGAGCAGTGGAGGAGTGGGAATAGAAAAGGAAACAGTGGCCCAAAAAGCCGGGGAACTATAGACTGGTGAGCCTGATGTCGGTGGTGGGTAAGTTGTTGGAGGGGATTCTGAGGGATAGCATTTACATACATTTGGGAAGGTAAGGGCTGCTCGGGATAGACAACGTGGCTTTCTGCATGGGAAATCATGTCTCATTAATTTGGTTGCGTTTTATGAAGAGGTGACAATGAAGATTGATGAAGGTAATTTGGTAGACATTGTCAATATGGACCTCAGCAAGGGGTTCATAACATTCCAATTGGTAGACAGATTAGTAAGGTTCGGTCACATGGGGATACAGAAGAAGCTAGTCACAATTGGCTTGAAGGAAGAGGGGTATTTTTCAGACTGGAGGCTTGTGAGCAGCAGTGTGCTGTAAGAATCAGGACTGAGTTCACGACATTTCATCATTTATGTCAAGGATTTAGATGTGAATATTGGGGCCATAGTTAGTAAGTTTACAGACGACATCAGAAAGGTGGTGTAGGAGATTATCTCAGAGTACAACAAGACCACAAATAGATGGGACAAAGGGGCAAGGAGTGACAGATGAAGTTTAATGTCGATAAATACAAGGTTACGCATTTTGGGAAGGCAAATCAGGGCAGAAATTATACACTTAATGGTAAGGGCCTGGTGAGTGTTGTGAAAAAAATGGACATAGGGCTGCAGGTAGATTGTTCCTTGAAAGTGGAGTCTAATGCAGGTACAGAACACATTTGGCACATTTGGCTTAATCAGTCAGAGCATTGAGTATAGGTGTTGTGGTGGTATGTTGTATCTGTACAGGATGTTGGTGAGGCCACTTTAAGAATACTGTGTACAATTCAGTTGTCTGCAGAAAAGATTTACACGGATGTCCGAGGACTGGAGGTTTGAGCTTCAGGGAGAGGTTGATTAGTTTGAGGTGTTTCCCCCTGGAGTGTTATTCTAAACAGCCATGTTCTGCTCCCCAGGATCCCAGAACAGGAAAGCATAGGTTGGAGGGCAGAGGACGAATAATTTAGAAGGGACCTGAAGTTAAATGTTTCACACACAGAGTGGTGTGTGTACAGAAAGTGCTGTCAGAGGAAGTAGTGAAGGTGGTTACAATCGCACATTTAAAAACTATCTGAAAGAGGAGGGATATTGGCCAAATGCTGGCAAATGGGACTGGATCAGATTTGATATCTGATCGGAGTGAACAGATTGGACTAACGGGTCTGTTTCCGTTCTGAATGACTCTGATTCTGTCAGAGAGATGACGAAAATTCTGAAAGTACGTTTCAAATCCGAATCCTCTTCACTGGACGTTTACTTGGGACATAGAACATAGAAAAATATAGCGCAGTACATGTCCTTCGGCCCTCGATGTTGTGCCGACCAAAGCCTACCTAACCTACACTAGCCCAATAACCTCCATATGCTTATCCAATGCCCCCTTAAATGACCATAAAGACGGAGAGTCCACCACTGCTACTGGCAGGGCATTCTATGAACTCACAACCCGCTGAGTAAAGAATCTACCCCTAACATCTGTCCTATACCTACCACCCCTTAATTTAAAGCTGTGTCCCCTAGTAACAGCTGACTCCATTAGCGGAAAAAGGTTCTCACTGTCAACCCTATCTAAACCCCTAATCATCTTGTAGGGGTCTCTATGTTCACATTGATTGATTGAAAGTTGCGTTAGTGAAGTATTTGACAGGGAACTGAGTCATGGATAATGGGACGCAAACAGGAAAGTGGGGCTGAGACCCCAACCTGATCAGCCACAATCTTAGTGCCTGGTGGAGAAGATTGAACATATCTAATGACTCACTCCTGTCCCTCAATCCCGTGTCCCTGTGTTCCATTCAGCCCATTAAACCTGTTAGGCAGGAGCATTTAGAGGCTACTTACTTCTATAACCTGGTGAGCAGAAACAGAGGAGATCATTCGGCCCATCAAGACTGTCCCACACGCTTTGAGGTGATTTGAGAAATGTAATTGTAAAAACCCAGGCTGGGTATGAAAGAGGCCCCTCATCTCTCTTTACAGAGCTTCCCCTCTCTGCGACTTGTGCTCCATTTGTTGGTCATGTTTTAGACCCAAATTCACGATGAATACAGCCCCCGTACTTCACCCAGCAATGGCTCACAAAATCCTCTGGTCTCCCTGACGGCAACATTCAATAACAGAACATCCATGAAAATAACACCCACTGACTTTCCAATAACAGAATGTGAGAACATCAGACACAGGGGCAGGTCATTTACTCCTCAAACCTGTCTTGCCCTTCACTAAGATAATGACGGATCTGCTCTTGGTCTCAAATCCTCTTTCAAACCCAATTCTTCATCACCCTCAACTCTCTGACAGGTCAATATCCATCTACCTTCTCATCAAATACTTTCAGTCATCTGGCTCCCGAACTCTCTTGAGAAGAGAAATCCTGACATTCAATCCCACCTGTTTGAAGAAACCCCTTGCTGCTCCTATACCATGGCTTATTGATATGAACAAAAGAGGTTAACACAAGGGGTCAGGTAAAAATGACTGGCCCTGATATCAAGGCTTCTGTTGACTTCTGTTGACATCAAGGAGCTTAACAAATCTGAACTTAATGGGAATCAGAGAAAACTCTCCAGTGTTTGGAATCAAACATGACACAAAGGAAGATGTTCATCATCTCAGTCCCGGGTCACCTCTGTGAGAGATCCTCAGGGTAGCTTCCTCTTCACAAACAGCTTCAGCTACTTCATCAATGTCTCCCCGCCCCCACCCTGCCCACCATAAGATCCGAGGTGGGGATGGTCACCTAGGATTCTACAATGTTCAGAATAATTTGACGCCCCTGTCAGGTTCTAAGCTGGACTGTGTCCATGAGCAGCAAGACATGGACTCCATTGAGGCTTGTGCTTTTAAAGAGTCTGTAACATTCATATAAAGGACTGTCTGACACTGCACAGAGCCACAGTAAAATAAGAGTTCATTCCACACCTCAAACTGGTTTCACAGGAATATGAGGAAGTCGTTCAGCCCATTGACACTATTGGAGAGGAACAGGGACAGCCCATTCAGTGCCTCCAACATATCACTCAGGAAGAGAAGGATTGTAGTGTGATGGGTCACACCAGAGCCCCTCAACAATATTTGAAGGTGGTAGCCTAGACTCTAATGTTCTCTTATTTTAAAGAAAATATAAAGTGTCAATTCCAGATGCAATGTGGCGGGTCAAACAACTCCGTGTGAAGCATAATTCTCCCCGTGTCTGCATGGGTTTCCCCCGGGAGTTCCGGTTTACTCCCACAGTCCAAAGATGTGTGGGTTAGGTGAATTGGCCATGCTAAATTGGCCGTAGTGTTAGGTAAGGGGTAAATGTAGGGGTATGGGTGGGTTGTGCTTCGGCGGGTCGGTGTGGACTTGTTGGGCCGAAGGGCCTGTTTCCACACTGTAAGTAATCTAATCTAATCTAATCCATAACACCATTTATGTAAACACGATAGATGAAATAAAACCAAAGAAAGAAGAATTTAGAATAACAGATTAAAGAACTATTACTAATGAATTGTGCCAGTACTAGAAAAAAAAGAATATTCAGACACTGAATGACACAAATATTTCTCCAATTCAGGATTTAAAAACAGCACCAAGAGAAAATCCATAGAGAGTAGCAGCCAGGAGACATTCACTAAAGCTTTCAATTCGGTGGAGACCCCAATAATTTCTGATGTTACTGAGAAAGCAAAACCCAGAAATCCTAATCTGTGAGAGCTGACCATACCCATTCCTTCTGCATTAAAATAAACCTAAGGCCTCACTAGTTAATTACTCGAGTAGTCCTAACTAGCCAGCTTGGGAACAGTCATTCAATCTCTCTCGTAAAAGAAACCAGAACAAAATAAACTCTTAAAGCTCCAGCATCATCACACTAGTCAGCACATCGAGCTGTCATACAGGAACCAGGGGAAACCCAATCAGGCCCCTGGTCCTGTCCAATCGGACGAGGAAGAAACCCTTGAGTCACTTACACAGGAACAGTAGGAGGCCATTCCCACCTCAATGCCCTCACACAGGGGCAGAATGAGGTGATTGATGCTGATTCTTGATGAATGGCTTATGCTCGAAACATCGATTCTCCTGCTGTGCTTTTCCAGCAAACCACTGTCTACTCTGATCTTCAGCATCAACTGTCCTCGCTGTCTCCTAACTGATCCTCTAACATGATGACCAAGTGGAACAGAGGGTACACAGCCTGGTGTTCTCTATGTAGGGTGGAAGCTGGTGGGAATGGCTACCTGTTTCAGATGGAAGGTATTGTGGCTGCTGTTGGGGATTGTGAACAACATGGCGTTCAGTACGGGTTCACATGCCGACTGAACAATAACGTGGGGAGAGTTAATTTAGGCATGTAAACTATTAGGATAGTCATGTTAGACTGATGGATGGACTCTCTAAGTTCAAATAATGCTGATCTTGTTCATGCTGAGCTTGTTTAGTGCACGTCACCTGTATGCCTTACTCTGTCCGAGTCTATTTCTACCCTCTGATCTGTCTGGCCATGTTTACTATGATCTGCCTCCACTGCTCATAAATAAAGTGTTTCCCTGTACTGAGGTACACGTGGCAATAAATCAAACCAATCAATCCTGGGTAAAGTCTGGAATTTCTCACCCTGTCCATGTCTCTTTTGGAAATAAGTGATCGCTGTCACTCCTCGTGTTTAACGTCACCATTTCTTCTCTCACGCCTCTAGTGATTAAACACTCAGCTTCTTTACTCTATCCTCGTGATACCATCACGCGTGTCTGTGGTAAGGAGATCATTCCTTACAAAGGAGATCAAATCCGTAGAGAGTGTCCCAACCACAGTCTCAGCAAGGCCCTACAACAGCAGGAAGATGGCATTACTTATGTACTGGAATCATCTTACAATGAAGGACAGCACACCATTGACTGCACCATTACTTACACAGGGTTTGATTCGGAGCAGTCAGCATAGACTTGTGAGTGGGAGATCATGCTCCCCAAATTTGTTAGAGTTCGTTGATGAAGTGACCAAGCAGGTTGATGAGGGCCGAGTGGTAACCATAGTCTCTATGGATATCAGTAAGGCCTTTGATAAAGTTCCACATGGCAGGCTGCTCTGGAGAGTTACATCACGTGGAATGCTGGGGAACTGGCCAATTGGATACACAGTTGGCTTGATAGTAGGAAGCAGATGGTTTAGTGGAAGGATGCTTGTCAGACTGGAGGCTGGGTCCATGGCTGTTTGTTATCTATGACTTGGTTGAGAATGTTCAAGGTATGATTAGTCAGTTTACAGATGACACTAAAATAAGTGGGAGCATGATCAGTGAGGAAGTTTATCAGAAATTGCAGCAGGACCTTAATCAGGTGGGGAAGTGGGCCGAGAAATGGCAAATGGAATTTAATATAGATACGTGAGGTCTTGCATTTTGGAAACTCAACTCAAGGGAGGAGTTGCACGGCGAATGGGAGGGCCTTAAGGGGTGTAGTGGGCAGAGAGACCTTGGTATGTAGGTGCATGGTTCTCTGAGAGTGGAGTCACATGCAGACAGGGCAGTGAAGAAGGCATTTGGCACACTGACCTTCATCAGGCCAGACATTGTGTATGGAAGTTGGGAATTTATGTTGCAGTTACAGGACTTTGGTAAGGCCGCACTTGGTGTATTCTGTTCAATTTTTATCACTTTGTTATAGGGAGCATTTTATGAAATTAGAAAGAGTGCAGAAGAAATTCCAATGGACGTTGCCAGGACCCAATGGTCTGAGTTATCGGGAGAGGTTGCACAAGCTAGGACCTTTCCTATAGAGTGCAGGAGACTGAGGGGGGACCTTATAGAGCTGTATAAGATCATGAGGGGTATGGATAGGGTTAATGCTCTCAGTCTTTTCCAAGGTGTAGAGAATCGAGGACGCGAGAGGATCAGTTTAAGGTTAAAGGAGAAGGAATAAGAGGGAACCTGAGGGGCCACTTCTTCACACAGAGGCTGGTACGTGGATGAGCTGCCAGCAGATGTGGTTGAGGGGGTACATTAACAACATTTCAAAAGCACTTGGATAAATACGTGGATAGGAAAGGACTGGAAGGATATGGGCCAACTGCAGGGAAATGGGGTTAGCGTGGATGGACATTTACAAGGTGGAGTCGAACCCCTCTGTTAATTAAAACCAAACACCCAGAAAGGCTCGCCTCACCTCGTAATCTGTTAAAATATGAGCGACACAAATCTCCTACATTCCACTATTTAAACAAAAATTCACAAATTAGTTTCTTAACTTTAGTAGTGAACACTGAACAACAACTATTCACAAATACAAGCCTCTCTTTTCTTAGCTACTTACTATCTGTTTCCAACTCTGTAAAAATATGCTGTTCCACCAACCCCCATATTAAACATTACAATCTCAAGACCACCCAGTCTCTATCTTCCCCACTGTGCTCACTCTTCCAGCTGCTGATCTCCCTGGGTCATGTATTGTTATACTGCAAGTAGTTTTGTCATGAACATGTATCTTTGATAGAGCGTATTTGAGATGGCCAGCTAGCACTCCTGCTCTGCAGTTGGATGGCAGCAGCTCTCTCTCCAGTGTTCCAAATGCCGAGTTCACTTACTCCACATGATACAATAATTCTCATAATGTGATTGCTTTCCAGCTGTCCAAACAATAGTATTCTAATTCAGTTGGCTTCGGGTATCCTGAGCATTATTTAAACTACTAATACGTCACCCCCACTTGCTTCACTCCATGCTGTGTCCTCTTCAGGTGCTGTTTAGTTCTCTCACTTACTCGGTCTAATCTCTCCCTCACCTCACATACATAATCCAAGTGTGAGATCTCTGACCTTGGTCCAGTCAATTTGGATTTAATTAATTTCAAAGGATTTCACTTCATGTACGAAGATTAACTCAAAACAAGTAAACGGAGTAGATTTATTTGGGGCATCTTCGATGATAAGCAATTTACTGGGACACCTTTATCCCAATCATTTGGCCAATCCTGACAGTACGCTGTTAACATGGTCTTCAGCGTCTGATGCTAACTTTTTAATGTTCCCTGGGATTCAGGATGGGACGCACTTGATTTGAAGTGCTGTATGCCTATGCTATCCATGACTTCCTTAAACAGCTGAGGGGTAAAATGAGACCATTGGTCTGATTGAATCTCTCTGCGGAGCCCACAGTGAGTAAAAAAAGCCACCAACTCCTCTACCTCCCTTTTTGCCTTAACACTCCATAATGGAATTGCCTCTGGAAATCTGGTCGACACATCCATTATGGTCAGCAAATGTTGGTTTCCACTTTTACTTTAGAAAGGGGAGCTCCACAATTAATCAGAACCCACATGAAAGGTTCTTCGAATGCAGGAATCGGCAACAAAGATGCTTGTTGTTTATTGCCTGTGACTTACCGACCACATGGCATGTATGACATGTAAAACAAAAATTAACCACATCCTTGAGCATTCCAGGCCACTAGAAATGCTTCTGCACCTAAGCTTGAGTCTTCCTTACACCTAGGTGACCACCTGCAGTTAGTTCGTGTGTTACCCATAACACGGTATGCTACCAGTCAAACGATCGAGTGCACTTGGCCCATTTCCCTTCTGCACTAACCTACCGTTTTTCTCCACGTTCAGGATGTTCCTGCACCGTGACATCACACAGGGTGTCAGTTACCTGAAGATCAACTCCTTTGTCTTTTTCTTTCATGTTTCCTTCCTGCTGTAACTTATGACAATGGGATGTTGTTACTGCACAGTCTGGCAAATTCCTGGGTATATTTCTTTTAACTCCTCAGTTCCCTAGTTTTCATTTGACTTCTCCACTATCAGAGGTCTCTCCCACCTTGGACCCTATTAAATTGTTCACAAGAACAAACTGTATTCCTGGGACTGACACTCTGTCACTCACTCTCACTGTTACTTCCCCAATCCTGATTTGGCACTCCAATGTGGTGTTTCTGTCCCCAACCTGAGTTTCTGTCCCAATTCCACAAATTGTCACACTCTTGAGTAACATGTCAGAAAAAGTGAAAATCGTTCCATCTCTTGCTATTAGGGGCTGAGAGAAAGTGAGGACTATAAACGGTGGAGATTAGAGTTGAATATTGTGGGGCTGGAAAAGCACAGCAGATCAGGCAGTATCTTAGGCAGGAGAGTTGGCGTTTCAGGCACAAGTCCTTCATCAGATAAGTGGGGGGTAAGGGAGGGAAAAAGGGGGCTGAGAAATAAATAGGAGGGTGGGGGTGGAGCTGGGTGGAAGGTAGCTTGCAAGATGATAAGTAGATGCTGGTGGGGTGTGATGGTGATAGGACGGAGAGGAGGGTGAAGTGGATAGGTGGTAGGACAGCTGGACCCCTCAAACTATACCGCATCAACATCGACTTCACCAATTTCCAAATCTCCCCTCCCACAACCTTATGCCAGATCCAACCATTCAAATTATTCCACCCTCTTGAACTGTCTTAATTATCCTTCATCCTTCCCACCTATTCACTCCACCCTCTCCTCTGACATATCACTATCACTCCCAACTACATCTTCCTATCACCCTCCCAGTGACCCTCCCACGAGTCCAGCTCCTACCCTCCTATTTATCTTTCAGCCTCCTTGTTCCCCTGCCACATTCCTGACGATGGGTTTATACCTGATATGTCGATTGTCCTGCTCTTCAGATGCTGCCTGATCTGGCACCTCACTTCTCAACTATTAGCAACTGCACAGGTCCCATATCTCAGAAAATTATAATTTATCGTCCTCCCCGGAACCTCCCGCCCCCCACCTTCTGAGTAAACTTTATCCACAGAGGTGAATTCTTTATAGAGCCCAGGCACTGACTCTGTACCTAGGCTGTGCACTCTCCTACAGCTCCTTGGAGACTTGGGGTCTTCTTTAACAGTTTCACTAATACCACTGGCTTAGCCTCTTCCACCACACCTTTTCCCAAAGTGTCTCCTTCAACCCCCAGCACGGTGTGTCCCAGCTTACTGCAGTGAAAGCTCCTTTTCCCAGTGCCTTTCTTAAACCATGGGCACTGTAATGGTATGTGTTTCACTCCCTAATAGTGAGGACACAATAGGCCTTTCACCTCCTTTCAACTCCCTTGGGCTTCTTTTTTCACTTATAGTAAACTATTGAGCGCTATTGTTCGCTTTGTAGTGTGTGATCTCCCCTTCTCCCAGTTTCTATCCTTCACAGGATGAAACTCCTCCCAGAAGCTAAATTGCATCTCATGCACCAATGCGTATTTACCTGCCGTTTCTGCCGCGCTTCTCACTTCTTGAAATTTCTATTCATTCACATGAATTTTTACCATCTCTGGAAGTGCGTCTTTAAACTCCTCCAGCAGAATAATCTCCCTTCGAGCCTCACAGGTCTTATCCATTTTTAAGGTCCGCACCTGTCTACCAAAATGACTGTGTTTAATTCTTTCAAACTCAGCATAAGCCTGACCTGGTTCCGTCTCTATATTTCTGAACCTCTGCCTATATTCTTCTTGTACCAATTCATAACCAATCAAAATAGCCAGTCTGACATCTGCATAATCTCTTGACCCCTCATCTGGCAGTGCTGCAAATACCTCACTCCTGTGCCCACCGGCATGGTCTGAATGAGCGTTACCCACAAGGTCACTGGACACACCATCTGCTGAGCCATTTTGTTTTTCAAATGAAATAAAAATATTTACATTTTTCTCACCGAAATATGACAAGGTATTATCATAGCTGTATACATCCCTTCATCTCGATCCTGTTCATTTAACTTCCCAACTTCCGAAATTCAAATTTTCTCTCTCTTTTCCTCTCTTACCCATTCCCTTTGTTCTCTCTCTGTTTCCGTCCCTATTTTCACCTTCTAACTCCAGTTGCCAGATTTACAATTTAAGTTTCTTTCTAACCCTACTGCAGTTGCCTGTTTCTCTGACACACCAAAGTGCTTGACCATCTCCGTTACAATGTCAGCTTTCCTTTTGTCCCTGGTTAGACCCAATTCCAACCTATTTGCTAATTATAAACATATTCCTTGCTCTGACTTTGTAAACTTCCTTGGCAAATTTGGGAACCTCTTTAGTAATGTTAAAAAACAATTCTTTCACTTTCACTTTAACCAACCACAAGTTAACAAAATTAAATGAATTTTCCTAACGGTTTTATGTGAAGATCCAGGTCACTCCTTGCAATGTGTTGGAATCTGCTGGGACCTTTTGTACCACAAATCTGTTCAAGTCAGTCCAAGTCCCCAGCCAGGCCACAAACTGTGATGACATCAATCTCAAACCCCTCTGTTAATTAAAACAACACACCCAGAAAAGCTCACCTCGCATCATAATCTGATAAAAGGTGGGTGACAGAGAACTCCTAAATTCCACTAATTAACGAAAAATAATAATTTATATGTATGCAGGTTAGCTCACTGAGCATGAATATTTGTTTTCAGATGTTTCGTCACCATGATTAGGTGACATCATCAGTGAGAGTTTCCGCTGAAGCGCTGGTGGTTTGTCCTGTCTCTCTATTTTTGGGTTTTCCTTCCCGAAGGTGGGTGATGTCATTTCCGGTTGTTTATTAGAAGAGAAGGTAGATAGGATCCAAATTGATGCATTTATTGATGGACTTCTGGTTAGAATGCCATTCTTCTGAGAACGTCCTTGCGTGTCTTCGTATGTGTGTGTGTTGTTCCAGTCAAAGTGATGCCCTTCTCTGTCTGTATTATGGAATATAGTGATAATGGGTCATGTCTTTTGGTGGCCAGTTGGTGTTCATGTATCCTGGTAACATGACAACAGGACCATTACAATGGCAGAAAAATGATTTTGTATACATTGCTTAATTAATGTGTGTGTGCAGATATTTTTCATATGTGCACAACACATTCTAAATGAACAACGGAGACACAGTTATTGAAAAATGATGCACATGATGTATAAAATTTATAAAACATTATTTGATGCTCATGTAATATGACATGTTCCCCTTCTCGCAATGTTCCATCCTTTTCTGGAATTCTCTACTCTAACTTCACATTCTTATCAGGTTGTGTGTTGTACATTCTTTCTTCTGGTGTCCCAACGTATTTCCGTTAATCCCCTTTCTACTGGGACTTCACTATATTGGCCTGCTGGGTGCTTTCCAAAGCTAGTGTCTGTCATATCATTGGAGATAAAAATTCTGGCATCAGACCCACCATTTGAACACATTACTCTGTTATAAATGCACTGTAGAAAGTACCACAGCACACAGGAATTGCCAAAACATTGAGGGATGTGCATCTATTACTTTCAATAACCTAATTTACTCATTTTTCACATGTCCCCATCTATATCCTCTCTCTTTGTATCTAGTCAAAAAAATTGCCAATTATTCTTTATGTCCCATCTCTCAAAACCCCTTATTTCGATTTATATCTATAACTCTCTTCTTGATGTAATGTGATTATAATTGAGCAATATCACGACAAAGATATGAGGGAGGAGCTGGCTAAAGTTAATTGGAAGGGGAGCCGAGCAGGGAAGACCACGGAGCTACAATGGCAGGAATTTATGTTGGATAATTTGGAGAATATTAGAAATTCTCCCAAAAAGATGAATCATATTCATGGGAGGACAAGGCATCCATGAGTGACAAGGCTTCGAATCAAAAGAGGAAACATACAATGTGGTGAAGAGGATTGGGAATCTAGAGAATTCATTGGCTCTGAAACTACATCAGGCTGGCATCCCTGACCCTGCAGAGTTCTTATTCATTGTCAGGGAGAGAAACAGACGGAAACACATTCAACTTAAACCCAGAAGATGGGATTACTCAAGGGAAAAGATTCAGGTGAATTTAACAATTGAATAAAATCAGTTAAATGTTCTGACGGAATGTGTCAGATTGGAAACATGACCTCAGCAGAATGAGAATATGAAAATGCAAGTATTTCCACATCAGAAACCAGAGTAGGTCACTGAGTACAGGGCTGATGGGTGAATGAGTCTCAATGTGAACTAGGGGACAGAGAGCAGAATTGCATTTCAGATATTGCGGCTCAAAACTGCATATCCATGTAGTGCTGGAGACCACAGCCGCACGAGAAGTAGAATACCATTCAAGCACCACCTTTTATATTTTACCCAGGGATAATCTCCTCAGTCTGACATTACAATCAACACGATCTATATATCAGTAGTGACTGTGGGTGAACATGTCAGGGTCAGAACCACGTGAACCTAAACCTGCTTTTCGCATCAGAGAGGCAGGAGCTGGGAGGAAGTGAAGTCGGAACGCCAAGCCGGTCGGGAAGGTAAGTAATTGTTATTTAAGTGGAAGTGATTACGCCACAGTTGAAGAGGGTGAAGACATGACTGCCCAGCTGGGTGAGTGTGCTACGTTCTTGATGTGGGAGGTCAACGACTCTGGTGTGTCTGGCTTGTATTAGTGTGGAAAGTGTGTGCACGTTCAGCTACTGGCAGAGCATATTGCAGCACTGATGAAAGAACTCGAGGACCTTAGGCTCATCCGAGAGAAGGAGATCTTTCTGGACAAGACCTTCGGCGAGGTTATTACGCTAATCGTACCAGAAGAGAGCAGAGGAGAGCGGACAATGAGTAAGGCAGAGAGGAGACGGGTGCAAGAGACCCCGGGGAAGTACCTGTCAGGAACAAGTTGAAACTTTTGGAAACAGTAGAGACAGATGACACTGCCAGTCCACGAGGCGGCCAGGTCTGTCAATCAAAAGTTGGCATGGAGGCAGAGCAGAAGAGTCACACAGAGCCGTGGTAATAGGGGACTCCATAGTGCGAGGAACTGACCGGGGTTTTTGTGGCAGCAGACGGGACTTAATGATGTGTTGCCTTCCTGGTGCCAGGGTTAAAGACATCACAAACAGAGTGCAGGAAATCCTCCAGGGCGAAGGTGAAGAGCCAGAGTTGGTGGTATATGTCGGCACAAATGATGTCGGGAAGAAGAGGAGGAACATACTACAGCGGGACTTAGGAGAACAAAGAAGAAGGCTGAAAAGCAGGATGTCCAAGGTGGTTATCTCCGGTTTGCTTCCAGTTCCTAGGGCTGGTGTGGCCAGAAACAGGGAGATAATGGACTTGAACGTGTGGTTGGGGAACTGCTGCAGGAAGCAAGGATTTAAATTCTTGGATCACTGGGGTATATTTTGTGGGAAGCATAAATTCTACAAGAGAGGCGATTTGTACCATCATAGGTTATGGGCCAGCATTCTGGCAGGCAGGTCTGCTACTGCAACTCAGCTATGTTTAAATTGAGTTGCGAGGGGGAAGGGGGTGTGGGGAGGGGACAAACTGGATGTTTAAGAAGGAAATTGGAGGGAAAGTTAGAACAAGGGAAGTCAAGAAAGACAACTGTATCAATGAGGCAGGAAACTCAGAAAGAGATCATGCTGTAAGGTTGAGTGAAATAGGAGTTGATGGGAAGGGTCAGGGCAGTAACAAATTAAAAATACCATATATGAATGTATGAAGCATTAGAAATAAGATGGATGAGCTTGAGGCTCTTTTGGAAATTTACAGATACGGTATTGTGGGGATAACTGAGACGTGGCTTCAAGTGGACAGGGCCTGGGAAATTAATACTCAAGGCTACACGTGCTATTGTAAGGACAGAATGACGGGCAGAGGGGGTGGGGTGGCCATGTTGGTAAGGGATGATATGCAGTCCCTTGCACGGCGGGACGTAGAATGAGGGGATGTAGAGTCAGTGTGGATAGAGCTCAGAAATACTAAGGGTAAAAATACCCTCTTGCGAGTTATCTACACGCCCCCAAACAGGAGTCTGGATGTTGGAAGTAAGTTAAATCAGGAGCTGAAATTGGCCTGTCGCAAATATGTTGCTAGAGTTGTTATAGGGGATATCAACATCAGGTAGACTGGGAGAATCAGGATGGTATTGCACCTCAAGAAAGAGACTTTATGGAGTGCCTCAGAGATGGATTCTTAGAACAGCTGGTGCTGGAGCCGATCTGGGAGAAGTTAATTCTGGATCTGGTATTGTGCAACGAACCAGAATTGGTCAGGGACCTCGAAGTGAAGAAGCCATTGGGAAGTAGTGACCATAATACAATCTGCAATTTGAGAGGGAGAGGGTACAATCGGAAGTGATATTTTTTTCAGTTTAATAAAGGGAACTATTGAGCTATGAGGGACGAGCAGGCCAAAGTTCAATGGTGCAATACCTTAGCAGGGATGACAGTGGAGGAACAATGGCGGATATTTCTGTGCATAATGCAGAAGTTGCAGGATCAGTTCATTCCAAAAAGGAAGAAAGATCCTAGGAGGAGGCATGGGTGGCTGTGGCTGATGAGGGAAGTTAAGAATCATATAAAGTTAAAAGAGAAAAAATATAACATAGCAAAGATAAGTGGGAAAACGGGGGACTGGAAAGAACAACAGAGGATTAGCAAGAAGGAAATACGCAGAGAGAAAAATTGGTACGAATTTAAGATGGATAATCATATAAAGGAGGATAGTAAAAGATTTTTTTAGGTATGTGAAAGGCAAAAAAATGGTTAAGACTTAAATTGTGCCCTTGAAGACAGAAACAGGGGAAATATTACGGGGAACAAAGAAATGGCAGTATAATTGAATTGGTACTTCAGATCTGTGTTCACTGGGGAAGACACAAGCAATCTCCCTGAGGTAACAGTGGCTGAAGAACCTGAACTGAAGGGAATTTATATTTGCCAGGAATTGGTGCTGGAGAGACTGTTATGTCTGAAGGCTGATAAGTCCCCGGTGCCTGATGGTCTACATCCCAGGGTACTGAAGGAGGTGGCTCGAGAAATCGTGGATGTGTTGGTGATTATTTTCCAGAGATCGATACATTCGGGATCAGTTCCTGCGGATTGGAGGGTGGCTAAGGTTGTGCCACTTTTTAAGAAAGGTGGGAGAGAGAAAGCAGGAAATTATAGACCAGCTAGTCTGACCTCAGTCGTGGGAAAGATGCTGGAATCTACTATAAAGGATGAAATTACGACACATCTGGATAATAGTAACAGGATAGGTCAGAGTCAGCATGGATTTATGAAGGGGAAATCGTGCTTGACTAATCTTCTGGAATTTTTTGAGGATGTAACTCTGAAAATGGACGAGGGAGATCCAGTAGATGTAGTGTACCTGGACTATAAGAAAGCTTTTGATAAAGTCCCGCATAGGAGGGTAGTGAGCACACTTAGGGCGCATAGTATTGGGGGCAAAGTATTAACTTGGATTGAAAGTTGGTTGGCTGATAGGAAACAAAGAGTAGTGATAAACGGCTCCATTTCAGAATTTCAGGCAGTGACCAGTGGGGTCCCACAGGGATCAGAACTGGGACCGCAGCTTTTTATAATATATGTTAATGATATAGAAGATGGTATTAGCAATAACATTAGCAAATTTGCAGATGATACTCAGCTGGGTGGCAGGGTGAAATGTGATGAGGATATTAGGAGATTACAGGGTGACCTGGACAAGTTAGGTGAGTGCTCAGATGCATGGCAGATGCAGTTTAATGTGAATAAATATATGGTTATCCACTTTGGTGGCAAGAACAGGAAGGCAGATTACTATCTAACTGGAATCAATTTAGGCAGTACAGAAATATCTGGGTGTTCTTGTACACCAGTCAATGAAGGTATGCATGCAGGTTCAGCAGGTAGTGAAGAAGGCGAATAGCATGCTTTCCTTCATGTCAAGAGGGATTGAGTATAGAAGCAGAGGTCCTTCTGCAGCTGTACAGGGTCTTGGTGAGACCACACCTGGAGTACTGTGTGCAATTCTGGTCTCCAAATTTGGTAAAAGACATTCTGGCTATTGAGGGAGTGCAGCGTAGGTTGACGAGGTCAATTCCTGAGATGACGGGTTACCTTACACTGAAAGACTGGAGCGACTGGACTTGTATACCCTTGAGTTTAGAAGACTGAGAGGGGTTATGATGGAGACATATAAGATTATTAAAGATTGGACACTCTCGAGGCAGGAAACATGTTTCTGCTGATGGGTGAGTGCTGAACCAGAGGACACAGCTTAAAAATATGGGTAGACCATTTATGACAGAGATGAGGAGAAACTTCTTCACCCAGAGGGTGGTGGCTGTGTGGAATGCTCTGCCTCAGAGGGCAGTGGAGATCCAGTCTTTGGATTCATTTAAGAAAGAGTTGGATATAGCTCTCAAGGATTATGGAATCAAGGGTTATTGAGATAAGGCAGGAACAGGATATTGATTAAGGATGATCAGCCATGATCATATTGAATGGTGGTGCAGGATCGAAGGGCGGAATAGCCTACACCCGCACCTATTGTCTATTGTCTATTTATGCTAACTCATTAATGTTACCGCACTTGAGCAACCGATCTGATCAAAGCTCCGCAGTCCTGCCACATTCAGTCATAAATGGTGATGGATGATTAAACAAATGACTGTAGGAAAGGGATCCACAAACATCCCCATCCTAGATAATGGAACAGACCTTCATATCAGTGTAAAAGACAAGGATGTAGTATCTGTGCCATCCTCAGCTAGAAGTGTTGAGTCGATGATCCACCTCACTCTCGCCATGATGCCCACAGAACCACCGTTGCCAGTGTTTAATCAATCTGATTCGCTGCCAATGACATGAAGAAACAGCCGAATACACAGTAGATACGACAAAGGCAATGGGACCTGACCCCATTCCTGCGATCAAACTGAAGACTTGTGCTGCACAACAAGCCGTGTCCTTGGGGAAGCTGTTTCATTCCAGCTCCAACTCTCACATCTCCCTGGCAATGTGGAAAATTACTCAGCTATGTCTGGTCCCCTAAGAGGGGAATAATTACAATCTGACCGATTACCATTCCCTCGGGACAGTCACGACAGTCAAGTTGGTGGGAGTTCTTTTTGACCGGGCTGTCAAGCAGCACAGAAATAACTAGCTCAGTGTTGTCTCTGATATGTCCCCATGTAGAGATGGGGCTGTTGTGGAAATGTCATTAGATTATTAATCCACACCAGGCTTATGGTCTGGCAGCGGGTGGATGTTTAAAATAATTAATAAAATATTAAGATGCAAAATCTGGTGTCAGTAATATGACCTTGAAACCAATATCGATTGCAAACACGAATTTGCTTCCCCAAGGACTTTCAGGAAGTGAATCTCCCGTGCTTTCCTGGTCTGTCCTAAACATGACTCCACACACAGATATATGATAAACGTTTCAATGCTCTCTGAGTCGGCCAAGCAAAATAATCTATTGTTTCAAACTGCTCCAAGCTCTTAAAGGATAAAACGAGACAGAACACCCGGCACCATCCTCGGTATCGGAAAAGGGAACGGTAAACACAATCCTGTTGATATTGCAGAGACGTTCTTCCTAACATCTGAGAGTTTGTGACAACTTTCCCACACACTACACAGAAACACCGGTAAAGGAGGAGGTTGCAAAACACATTGAGCCTCACCCATTCCAGTTCATGTTCAAACATCTCCTCAATGCTCTTATCCCACACTATGAATATATCCATTAATGTGAGTAACCTTGGAGAGCTATAAAATAAGAAATGCAGTACTCCCTTTGGTCCATCAAGTTTGCCACCCAATTCAGCATAATGATGGCTGGCCCTTTATTTCCACACCGTACTCCTGCTCTCCCACCATCCCTTTCCTGTCTCTAAATTCTTATTTATATAGAGTGTCTTGGCTACCAGGTGTGAGCGAATTCCCCAGGGTCACCAGTGCCTGAGTCCAGACATTTATTCTCATCTCAATGCAGAGTGTCCTGTCTGTATCTAATACTTTGGCCCCTTGTTTTAGACATACCAGTCAGGAGAATTATCATTCCTGCTTCCAATCTGTCTCACCCTGTCCGAGTGTTATATATGTTACTGAAATCTCCACTCATTTTCCTAAAGCCCATGGAATACAGGCCTAGTTGCCCCAAACTCTGCTCCCACAACAAGCCTGTCATCCCAGAGATCAGTCTGGCCATCCTTCACTGCATTCCCTCAATGTCAGGTTTGTCCTTTATTCGGTAAGGAGACCAAAACTGCACACAATACTGCACAATGTTCAAGATGTGGTCCCAACAAGGCCCTGTACAGCTGCAGTAAGAGACCCTTTTTGCTGGACTCAAATCCACCTGAAATTAAGGTCAATGCATCAGTTACCTTCCTAACTACTTTCTGTTCCTGCAATATTATTTTCAGTGACTGGTGTACAGGGAGATCCAGATCATTTTCAATATTACAACTCCCCCCTTGGAGGGTCTGTGTACACTGGTCAACTGACCTCTGGGTTGAGACCTCACTGTGCAGCAGGGACCTTGGAGGGCTGCTCAGAAGGAAACAACAAAAAGGAGTATACATCGCTTTGTAGATCAACATGGTTCAAACATAGGCTGCCAATCGCTTGTTCCCACCAAAGGGCCCACCGTCACCTCGACCCACCTTACTCTCTATCTGCAACGTATTTGCCCATTCACTCCACTTGTCTCAGTCACCTTGGAGCTTTTCTTACAACCTCCTCGCCCACTCACAATCCGACATCCTTTAGTGCTGTTAGCAGGCTGGGATTTCATACCCGCAACCAAATGCTTAATGCGTTTTGTGAACAGCGGGGCCCGAGCACCGATCCCTGCGATACCTCAGTCACCTTCCTGTGTTCATTTTATTTTTCTGATTTATTTATTTCGTGAATCTGGGTGTCACTGGCTGGGCCGGCATTTATTGCCCGTCCCTAGTCGCCCTTGAGCAGGTAGTGGTGAGCTGCCTTGTTGAATTGCTGCAGTCCACCTGTCCCACAATGCCATTTGGGAGGGAATCCAGTATTCTGACCCAGTTGCAGTGAATGGAAGGTGATATATTTCCAAATCAGTATGGTGAATGGCTTGGAGGGGAACTTGAAGATGGTGGTGTTCCCATACATCTGCTGCCCTTGTCCTTTTGGATAGACGTTTTCGTGAGTTGGGAAGAGGGTGTCTGAGGATCTTTGGTGAACCATTTCGGTGCAGATTGTAAAACACTGCTGCTGCTGAGCGTTGATGGTGGAGTATTGTGGATGAAACGACACTCAAACTGGCTGTTATGTCCAGGATGGTATCAAGCTTCTTGAGTGTTGTTGGGTCTGCAATCATCCAGAAAAATAGGGAGTACTCTATCACATTTCTGACTTATGCATTGTAGATAATGGACAGGCTTTTGGAAGTCAGGATGTGAGTTACTCGCCGCAGTATGCCTTGCTTCTGACCTGCTCTTGTAGTTACTGTCTTTATGTGGGCGAGTCCAGTGAGTTTCTGAGCAATGATTATCCCCAGGATTTTGATACTGGGGGATTCAGTGATGGTAGCACCATTGAATGTCAAGGGGCAGCGTTTAGATTGTATTTTAGTGGTGATGGTCACCGTCTGGCATTTGTGAGGCCTGAATATTACTTGCCACTTGTCAGCCTGGATACTGTCCAGATCTTGTCTCATTTGGACATGGATTACTTCAGTATCTGAGGAGCCACAAATTTGCTGAACATTGTGATATCATTGGCGAACATCCCCATTTCTGACATTATAAGAGCGGCAAGCCATTGATGAAGCAGACCTGAAGATGCTTCGGCCTAAGCCGCTGCTCTAGAGGTTCCTACAGACTTGTCCTGGAGCTGAGTTTGCTGACCTTCATCAGCCATGACCATCTTCCTATGTGTCAGGTATGATTCTAACGAGCGGGGAGTTTAACCCGGATACCCATTGATTCCAGTTTTGCTAAGGTCACTTGATGCCACACTTGGTCGAAGGCAGCTTTGATTTAAAGCCCTGTCACTCTCACCCCACCTCTGGAATTCAGCGCTTTTGTCCATGTTTGAGGGAATGAGGTCTGAAGCTGAGCGGCTCTGGTAGAGTCCAAACTGGCGTCATTGACCAGGGTGCTGCTTAAAAGCACTAACACCTTCCATGATAGATAGTAGACTGATGGGTTGGTAATTGGCCGGATTGGATTTTTTCTGCTCTTTATGTATAGCAGATACTTGGGTACTTTTCCATACAATCGGGTAAATGTCGTTGTTGTAACTCTATGGGAACTGCTTGGCTAGGGAAGTGGCAAGTTCTAGAGCACATGTTTTCAGTGCTATTGCCAGAATGTAGTCAGGGTATGTACCCTTTGAAGTATTCAGTGTCTACAACCGTTTCTGGATATTGCATGGATTAAATGGAATTGCTGATGACTGGTAACTGAATTACAGAGGACCACTGAAGGAGGCCAAGATGGATCATGCGCTCAGCATTTCTTACTGAAGATTGTTGAGTATGCATCAACCTTATCTTTTGCAATGATGAGCTAGGATATTGCATCATTAATGATAGAGATATTTGTGGAATCTCCTTCTCCAATGACTTGTTTAATTGTCCCTACCATTTCTCCACGAGATGTGGAAGAACTGCAGAACTTAGATCAGATCCGTTGCTTTTGGGATCACATAGCTCTGTCTCTTACATACTGATTATGCTGCTTGGCCCACATGTTGTCCTGTTTGGTGGTTTCGTCAGGCTGTTCCCTCATTTTCAGGAATGGCTGGTGCTGCTCCTGCACACTCCATTGAATCAGAGTCTATTCTCTGGCTTGAGAGTAATTGTTGCAAGGGGGATATGCCAGGCCATGAGGTTGTGCGGAAGTCCAATTCTGCTGCTATTGATGACTCACAACACCATATGAAAACTCAGGATTGAACTGCTAGATCTGTTCGAAGTCTGTCCCATTTAGTACAGTGATAGTGCCACCCAATATGTTGGAGGCTATTCTCAATGTGAAGGTGTGACTTTGTCTCCATAATGACTATGCGATGGTCACTCTTACAGATACTGTCATGGAGAGATACTTCTGCAACTGGCAGATTAGTACTAATGAAATCAAATATGTCTCGTTAGTTCCTTCACCAACTGCGGCAGACCCAGTCTGGCAGTTATGTTCTGTAGAACCCGACCAGTTCGATCTGTAATGCTGCAGCTGAGCCACACTTGGTGGTGGACATTGAAATCCCACACCCAGAGTACAACTTTGTGTCCTTGCCACGCTCAGGGCTTCCTCCAAGTGTTGTTCAGCATGGAGGAGTACTGATACATCAGCTAAGAGAGACTGGTACATGGTAATCAGCAGGAGGTTTTCTTTCCCATGTGTAAACTAACACCACGAGACTTCATGGGATACGGAGTCACTGTTGAGGACTCCCAGAGCAATTCCCTTCCAATTGTATCCCACTCCGCCATCACTTCTGCTCTATCTTTTACTAATTCTAATAACTACTAATAATTACTAATTCAAAGTTTGTGAGAACATTTATAGCTCGGGTGCCTGTTGTTGTGGTTCTGTTCGCCGAGCTGGGAATTTGTGTTGCAGATGTTTCATCCCCTTTCTAGGTGACATCGTCAGTGCTTGGGAGCCTCCTGTGAAGTGCTTCTGTGATTTTTCCTCCGGCATTTGTAGTGGTTTGTCTCTGCCGCTTCCGGTTGTCAGTTCCAGCTGTCTGCTGCAGTGGCTGGTATGTTGGGTTCTGGTCGATGTGCTCATTGATTGTGTCTGTGGATGAGTGCCATGCCTCTAGGAATTCCCTGGCTGTTCTCTGTCTGTTCTGCTGGTGAGACAGGAGATATCCGGGAAGGTGATGGGGTGTCTGGGATATAGTCATACTCACAGAATCATATCTTACAGACAATGTCAGGCTGTTGTTTGACGAGCCTATTTATTTCTATTTACTGCTTCCTGCCAGCTGTCCAATTCTGGAAACATGGTCATATATTCGCCCCAATCCACTCAGATTTTATTTTGCAAACTAGCTTTACCAAAACTTTCCTGAAAATCCAAGTACTTGTCTCCCAGACCGTTTCTCAAACATAATCCCCATTTCATAAATCCGTGTTACCGTTGTCTGTGACCATTATTTTCAGTCCCAATAATTTCTCCTAAATCTTTTATTTGCTATGTTCTATGCCCCATGTACTCGAACGTTTTTGCCACACCCGACTTGGTTTTCCTCGTATTGTTTGAAAGTTCTGTGAAGACAGAACTGAAGTAGCTGTTTCATTGTTCTGCCATTTCCGTTACCCATTCTCCATTCTCTGGTTTTAGATTGTAAGGAAGCTGCACTTGTTTTCTCATACTTCTCACATTGACATGATTTGACGAGCTATTACAGTTCACTCTTGTAAACTTTGTGAATATACTCTTCAGAAACCCATCAATTCCTGCCTTTTGCTCCTCAATAATTTACCTTCCACACCATATACTCACAGGAGCATAGACCAACAGAAATACAGCACAACCTATATTAGTCCCACTTTGAAACAACAGGCCCATAGCAGGGAATGTTATGACACTTCCAAGTGCTCGTCCAAGTACTTTTTGATGGTTATGAGGCTACCTGTGATACCTCCGCTCTCAGGAAGTGAATTCCAGACCCTAACAGCTTCTGGGCAAAGAACAAACCTCAAATTCTCTCTAATTCTCAAACCCTTCACTTTAAAAGTGTTCTCGCTTGTTCAGGATGGTCACCTGAAGGTCCGAGGTCAAATGCCCTGGACCACTGAAGTGTTCCCCAACTGCGAGGCAAAACTCCTGTCTGTTGATTGTTGTGCGGTGCCAATTCATCCATTTCCGTGGCCTTTGTTCGGTTTCCCCAATATACCATGATTCAGGACATACTTGCCTGCTACGTATATGATACACAACGTTGGCTGAGTCACATGAGAACCTGCCACGTACATAGTGGGAGGTATCCCCATGTGTAATGGTGGTATCCATCTCCGCACTCTGACACATCTTACAGCGCCTACCTTGACAGGGTTGTATGGAGTTGTCCTGAGAGCCGGGCAATGTGCTCTGAACAATGATCTGCTTGAGGTTTGGCGGTTGTTTAAAGGCAAGCAGTGGAGGTATGGGAAGGTCTTGTCGGGGTGCTCATGACTAAAAGGAACAGCTGCTGTTTATCCACCCATGTCCATGCTTCTCATAATCGTTGCCTTCTGCATCACATCCCCCTCAGCCTTCTCTGCTCCAATGTAAACAACCCGAGCTTATCCAGTTTCTCTCCATAGCGATATGCTCCATCCCAGGGAACATCCTGGTGAATCTCCTCTGCATACCATCCAGTACAACCATACCCTTCCTTTTAAGTGGCTTCCAGAGCTACATACAGTACTCCATCTTGACCTAACCAATGCTGTGTATATTTCTTATAATCTACACCCCGATTGATTAACGCTACACCCAAGGTCCAGTTCTTAGCTAGTCCATTACCCTGCTCAGTCCCATTCAGTGATGTGTGGAGAAGAACGAACTGAGCTTCCCAATGTGCTGCCATTCATTGATTACTCCCCTGTCTGGTTCCTTCTTCCACTGTGCATCACCTCATATGTATCAGGGTTACGTTCCATCTGCCATTGATCTGACCATCTGACCATTCCATTTGTACCTTTCTGTAACATAAGACCTTTCTCCTCATTGCCAATCAACCAGGCAAACACAAACTTACTTATCACAAACCCCACCCCTTTCACCCAACCCCTTCATTCACATCTGCACCATTTATGAAAACCACAAATAATAAGGGACACAGCACTTATCCCTGTGGTACACCAGGGGACACTGGTCTCCAGTCACACAAACAACATTATCCCACCACCCTCTGACCCCTGACACTAAGAAGCTTTTCGTTGTAACTTGTCACGTTATCCTTGATTCCATGAGATTTTACTTTATTTTAAAGTTTCCCATATGGGGCTTTGTCAAAGGCCTTGCTGCAATACTAAATAAGTGACCTCCTCAAACTAATTCAATCAAATTCATTAGATTTGACTTCCTTCTGATAAAATCATGATGATTATCCCTGATCCGATCTTGCTACTCTGATTGGAGTTCAATTTTATCCTTCCGTGTTTTCTCCAGTAGTTTCCTTAACTGTGAATTAATACTCGTTCAACTATACTTCCCTGGTCTATCTCTACCAACCATAGTGTGAAGTTATAAATCAGACAACACCAGGTTATAATCCAACAGGTTTAACTGGAAGCACACTAGCTTTCGGAGCGTCGCTCCTGCATCAGGTGATTGTGGAGGACACAATTGTAAGGCACAGAATTTATAGCAAAAATTTACAGAGTGATGTAACTGAAATTATACATTGAAAATTACCTTGACCATGTATTGAGTCTTTCATCTGTTCGACTACCATGATAGTTTCACTTCTTTCGTGTGCAAATCAAAAACAACTTTTTGTAAAAAAAAGTTGCTTCCTCAGGTTAAATGTAACAATTGGTGTTAGCTAGACAATATGTCGAAGGAGTTAGCGCTCTGTCTATGCCATGATGTTTAGATGATTCTAATCTAAAAAGTGAGATAACAGAGTTTTACATTAATTCATGCAGTTTTTGAGCAAAGTATAATGTACTCTGCAATTACAAATTCACCCCACAAAATATAGGTGTGCTTGTGGATCTTTGTGTCAGTCTGTTTGTGTGTCTGTCTGGGTTGGAGGTTGTGAGTGTGAGAGAGAGTGTATATGTGTGTAGTGAGTGTAGAGTGCCTTACGTCTGTGAGGGGTGTAGGTGAGAGTGTGGGAGAGTGTGCGTGTGTGTGTGTGTGTGTGTCTGGGCTGGGGTGCTGTGTGTGTCTGTGAAAGAGAGGGTGTATGTGTGCGCATGAGTGTAGAGTGGCCTATGTCTCTAGAGGATGCATGAGTGAGTGTGGGAGGGTGTGTGTCTGTAAGAGTGTGTGTGTGTGTGCCTTCCGTGTGTATATATGTGTATAGGAGTGGCTCTGTGTTTGTGTAGTGTGTGTGTGTGTAGACGTGTCTGTGTATAGATGTGTATATAGTGCAATGGTCATAACCTATAGTGTGACATGAACCTAAGGTGCCGGTTGAGATCCTCGTTATAGATATGGAACTTAACTATCAGCCTCTGCTCCGCCACTTTTCCATGTTGCCTGTCCTGAAGTTCAGCTTGGAGGATGGTCACCTGAAGGTCCGAGGTCAAATGCCCTGGACCACTGAAGTGTTCCCCAACTGCGAGGCAACACTCCTGTCTGTTGATTGTTGTGCGGTGCCAATTCATCCATTTCCGTGGCCTTTGTTCGGTTTCCCCAATATACCATGATTCAGGACATACTTGCCTGCTACGTATATGATACACAACGTTGGCTGAGTCACATGAGAACCTGCCACGTACATAGTGGGAGGTATCCCCATGTGTAATGGTGGTACCCATCTCCGCACTCTGATACATCTTGCAGCGCCTACCTTGACAGGGTTGTATGGAGTTGTCCTGAGAGCCGGGCAATGTGCTCTGAACAATGATCTGTTTGAGGTTTGGCGGTTGTTTAAAGGCAAGCAGTGGAGGTATGGGAAGGTCTTGTCGGGGTGCTCATCCTCATTGATATTGAGTTGCAGGTCACCAAGTACATGGTGCAGTTTTTCAGCTCCTGAGAAGTACTGAACAACGAAGGGTACCCTGTCGGTTGCAGCACATGTCTATCTCGTAAGGAAGTCATTGTGGTACCTTGCTGGGGCAACCAACAGGGTACCCTTCGTTGTTCAATACTTCCCAGGAGCTGAAAAACTATGCCATGTTCTTTGTGACCTGCAACACATTATCAATGAGGTTGAGCACCTCGCCAAGGCCTTCCCCACACCTCCACTACTTCCCTTTAAACAACTGCCAAACCTCAAACAGATCATTGTTCGTAGCAAGCTGCCCAGCTCTCAGGACAGCTCCATACAACCCTGTCATGGTAGGCACTGCAAGACGTGTCAGAGTGTGGACATGGTTATCACCATTACATGTGAGGACACCTCCCACTATGTACGTGGCAGGTACTCATGTGACTCAGCCAACGTTGTCTATCTTGTACGTTGCAAGCAAGGGCGCCCGGAGGCATGGTACATTGGGGAAACCGAGCAAAGGCTACGGCAAAGGATGAATGGGCACCACACAACAATCAACAGACAGAAGTGTTGTCTCCCTGTTGGGGACACTTCTGTGGTACAGGACATTCGACCTCGGACCTTCGGGTGACCATCCTCCAAGGCAGACTTCGGGACAGGCAATAGCGAGAAGTGGCCAAACAGGGGCTGATAGCTAAGAGCGGTACCCATAGGGAGGGCCTCAACAGGGCCCTTGGGTTCATGTCATACTACAGGTGACCACCATTGCACTATATACACGCACAGACACACCTACACAAACACACACACACACACAGTCACTCCTGTACACACACATACACATGGACACATATATGCACAGACACGCACACTGACACTCGCACACAACCTTGCAGACACACACACTCCCATACTCACACATGGATGCTCTCAGAGGCTTAGACCACTCTACACTCATGCAGGCACATATACCCTCTCTCTCACAGACACTCGCAAACCCCCACGCCAGACACACACACACTCCCACACTCACATATGCACCCCCTCACAGACTTAAAACACCCTACATCACTACACACACATATACACTCCATCTCACACTCACAACCCCCAACCAAGACAAAAACACCACACACAGACAGACAAAGACCCACATGCGCACAAATATTTTGTGGGGTGAATTTGTACTTGCAGTGTTACATTGTACTTTGCTCAAAAACTGCAGGAATACAGTAAAACTCTGTTTTTTGACTATTTAGATTAGAATCGATCTAAAAGCATGGCATAGACAGAGAACACAGGGCGCTAACACCTTCGACATATTGTGTAACTAACCCAATTGTTACAGTTAACCTGAGAATGCAACTTTTAAAATATGGTTTTTTGATTTACACACGGAAGAAGCGATTAAAATCTGATTGAAGATTTGTAGCTCGGGTATCCGTTGTTGTGGTTCTGCTCGCCGAGCCGAAAGTTTTTGCTGCAAACGTTTCGTTCCCTGGCTAGGGAACATCATCAGTGCTGTTGGAGCCTCGTGTGAAGCGCTGCTTTGATGTTTCTTCCGGTATTTATATTGGTTTGTTCTTGCCGCTTCCGGGTGTCAGTTTCAGCTGCAGTGATTTGTATCTGGGGTCCAGGTCGATGTGTCTGTTGATGGATGTTCTTGCCGTTTCCGGGTGTCAGTTTCAGCTGCAGTGGTTTGTATATGGTGTCCAGGTCAATGTGTCTGTTGATGGAGTTTAGGGATGAATGCCATGCTTCTAGGAATTCTCTGGCTGTTCTCTGTCTGGCTTGTCCTATGATAGTGGTGTTTTCCCAGTCAAATTCATGTTGCTGGTTGTCTGAGTGTATGGCTACTAGAGATAGCTGGTCGTGTCGTTTTGTGGCTACCTGTTGTTCATGGATGCGGATTGTTAGCTGTCTTCCTGTTTGTCCGATATAGTGTTTTGTGCAGTCCTTGCATGGTATTTTGTAAACTACGTTAGTTTGGCTCATGCTGGGTATTGGGTCCTTTGTTCTAGTGAGTTGTTGTCTGAGCGTGGATGTTGGCTTGTGTGCTGTTATGAGTCCTAAGGGTCGCAGTAGTCTGGCTGTCAGTTCTGAGACGCTCCTGACGTATGGTAGAGTGGCTAGTCCTTTTGGTTGTGGCATGTCCTCGTTCCTCGGTCTATCTCTTAGGCATCTGGTGATAAAGTTGCGTGGGTATCCGTTTTTGGCGAATACCTTGTATAGATGTTCCTCTTCCTCTTTTCGCAGTTCTGGTGTACTGCAGGGTGTTGTGGCCCTTTTGAATAGTGTCCAGATGCAGCTTCGTTTGTGTGGAAACGTTTGCAGCAAAAACTTCCAGCTCGGCGAGCAGAACCACAACAACGGAAGAAGCGAAACTATCATGGTATTCGAATAGATGAAAGACTCAACAGACAATCAAGGTAATTTTCAATGTGTAGCTTCAGTTACATCATACTGTAATTTTTTGCTATAAATTCTGTGCCTAACAATTTTGTCCCCCACAATCACCTGATGAAGGAGTGGCGCTCCGAAAGCTAATGTGCTTCCAATTAAACCTGTTGGACTATAACCTGGTGTTGTGTGATTTTTAACTTTGGACATCCCAGTCCAACACCAGCATTTCCAAATCATGATTACTGTGAAGTGGGACCGTATTAATCGTTCTCCAGCACTCTGGCACCTCCCCAATGGTCAGATTCTAAATAAAATTAATGTTAGAGGTCATCTCGCCACGTTATTCATGCTCTTCTCAAGCATTATTTTGAGATTTTCTCTCGATCTCCCGTTATGCATGTGGAGTAGAGAAGGACAATGATTTTAAACAATGCTGTGTATTACCCTAGAGAGCTGAGACTGCTCTAAACTGGATGGGAACCTTTCAGCAAAGGGTAAAAAATGAGGTCTGCAGATGCTGGAGATCACAGCTGAAAATGTATTGCTGGTTAAAGCACAGCAGGTTAGGCAGCATCCAAGGAATAGGAAATTCGACGTTTCGGGCATAAGCCTTCTTGATGAAGAGCTTATGCCCGAAACGTAGAATTTTCTATTTCTTGGATGCTGCCTAACCTGCTGTGCTTTAACCAGCAACACATTTTCAGCGGGAACCTTTCAGCAGCCTGGTAATGTTTTTGCTGCCTCTGTACAGGATCTTAGTGAGATCACATTGGAGTAGTGTGTAAAGAGTTTTTCTACTCAATGAAGAAAGGGTATTGTTATGTTGGAAGGAGCTCAGAGATAGTTCCCTCAACTGATTCCTGCAAAAAAAAAGGTGTCTTAGGATGGAGAGTTATCAGGAAAGTGGAACCGAGGCCGCGATAACATCAGCCATGATTGTATTCAATGGCGGAGCAGGTTTGAGGGGTTGGATTCCTGACTGATGCTCCTCGTCCACACTCAGCCTTTCGACCGTGTTACACAGTATAGAGGGAGGACTGTCTATCAAACAAGAAGCAGGCTCTCTAGATAAGTCAGTCTTAATCTGTTTGTCAGAACGTCACCAGTGGAGTCACATAGTGACCAGTGCGGGGGCCTCAACTATTTACAATCTACATCAATGATCAGGAGGTTGGAACAGATATCCAGATACTGAGTTTGGTGATGTCGCTTGGATAAGCAAGAGATTAAATTATCAATAGAGGGTGGAGTGTCTGCAAATAGATACAGAAAGTTAAAGACAATGGATAATAATCTGGCAGGTGCAATACAACATAATATAACCTGTAATTTCATTTACAGGAATAATGGAAGGCAGTATGTTACTGAAATGGAGAGGGATTACAGGACTTCGTGATACTGTATACTGGGGGGTTCACTCAGACCCGTTCAGACATGGAAGGTTTTTCTCCATCCCTGATGGTCTGCTCATTGACAATCCGAGTGACCCCATTGCTCTCTGTGCACATGGAATACTTTTGATGTGGTTGTTTGGTGGTAGGGATGGTGTTTTGAAAGTGTAGTAAGGGGATGGCCTTTATCCAAGATACAATTATTCTTTTCTATATGGAGACCCGTAGACGATGGGAATGGCTGCCTGCTTCTGAATGAAGGAACTATGGCTGCTTTCAGGACAGGGGTATTCACCAACATAATATACTGTACATGGACAACCTGTAACATTAATAGATTGAGAGCTCCTTCAGTTCCTCTACCTCTCCCCATGTAATGGCTACTCTACAGATACCATGTACACCTTCGGGAATATCACTATACTGGGAAAATAAGGATACACCTGGCAGCTTCCCGCTGAGGGAGAAGCAATGTATTGATCTCATCCACCATATACATCCTCCATCACCGAATGGTGACATTGATGTTGAGATACTGGGAGAAGACGGAGCTGTCACCGACTCCGGCCTGGAAAGTTTCAGATCACAGAAGCTGAATGAAACCCTGACCCTAATAGCCACCGGCAGCACCGTCTTCCCCCTGGCGTGAAGCTGCAGGTCATGTTGAAGAAGGTGACACCGCTCTGTGACCAGATCCGTGTTCAGTCCAGATCCCCTCACTATCTGCTCCTGGGTTAAGTGTAACTTGGGAAGCTGTTCCTGGAAAACCTGGAATGGATACAGCAGATCCCTTTCCCTACACACACTCACTCCGTGGTTTCAGAGCTTCCCCTGTCTGCAGCCTCTGCTCCATTTGGTGTTCATGTTACACACCCAGATGCTGTTACCACAGTCCCCATGCTCCATCCAAAGTTGGGTCACCAAATCCTCCGGTCTCACTGAATGTCTGAGGCAGCTCACAGCACAACCTCCAGCAAACCATCCCCAGTACCTCAGCAACAGGAGTCAGTCAGAAACCCCTCGGCTACAAATATTGTGGACCAGACCAGATCCCCGAAAAAATATTTTAAGAAGGCCACTTAGACCCAAACCATTCCTTATTTGAAAGACAGATGTGAAGTGCGTTTTCCAGATATGTTGTGACTGGTCAAAACACTCGACATTAAGCCAAATATAATCTATTCAAATGCTTTAGTTAAAATACAATCAAAGAAAATTTTGGGAGAGCTTATATGTTGGTACACTTACACAAACAATAGATACCGTACCTTCTTGGTATACACTGCTTGGCACAAAGATCAATTCAAATACAGATTCTTACATGCAGTTTTTTGATCTAGGAAAAATCAACATCAACACCCGTCTCAGAGAGAAAAGCAGCTGGGATCTCCAACAGCTTCTGAATGCTGCAGCCAAAAACAAAACGAGAAACCCTCGTCTGGGAGAGCTGGCCACTGCCCTTCCATTGTTACCACCGTTTTAATAAAACCTAAAGGCCTCCTCAGTTATTTACTTAAACTGTTTTCAGACAGCAGTTCTGCATCTCTGCCTTTAAAACCTCTCTTAAAAAAAAACAAGAGAAAATAACCTTTTTGTAGTGATAGTATCCTCACAACTCCACTTTTAATAAAATGATCTGTCAATATACAAAGATGGATTCATTTCAGACCTCCTAATCTTCCTCTATTAGTAGCAGATAGAAAGGATAGTGAAAAAGGTGTTTGGTATGCTTTCCCTTATTGGTCATAGTATTGAGTACAGGAGTTGGGATGTCATATTGCGGCTGGACAGGACATTGGTTCGGCCACTGTTGGAATATTGCATGCAATTCTGGTCTCCTTCCTATCGAAAAGATGTTGTGAAACCTGAAAAGGTTTAGAAAAGATTTACAAGAATGTTGCCAGGACTAGAGGATTTGAGCTACAGGGAGAGGCTGAACCGGCTGGAGCTAATTTCCCTGGAGAGTCGGAGGCTGAGGTGTGACCTTATAAATGTTCACTAAATTATGAGGGGCATGGATAGGATAAATAGGCAAAGTCTTTCCCTGGGATCGGGGAGTCCAGAACTAGAGGGCCTAACTTTAGTGTGAGAGGGGAAAGATATCAAAGAGACCTAAGGGGCAACCTTTTTCATGCAGAGGGTGATACGTGTATGGAATGAGCTGCCAGAGGATTTGGTGGAGGCTGATACAATTTAAGAGGCATTTGGATAGGTATATGAATAGGAAGTGTTTGGAGGGATATGGGCCGGGTGCTGGCAGGTGGGACGAGATTGGGTTGGGACATCTGGGGGCATGGACGGGTTGGACTGAAGTGTCTGCTTCCATGCTGTACATCTCTATGATGTACAGCATCTCACAACGAGATTCGATTTCAATCATTTTACTCCTGCCACAAAATGCCTTTGTCTTTCTTCATCCACGTCTCCAGAATGTGTCAAAACTTAGTTTTCTCGCCCTGTCACCTGTATAATTACAAATTGAATGGCAGCAATAATAAATTCAATCGAAACAGACTGGTATTTTTTCACCTGAATGCCCCCAAAGTTTTAAGGGGTCACGATCAGTGATAAAGATTTATCTCATGTATGTTATTCGCAATTTAAATGCTGAAATGTTGGAACGCCAACATCAAGCTCAAGGCCTCCTTCCCCATTGTGGAATAAATCTGTTGATGTTTGCCCTGGACACTCCAACCACACGTTATATAATGGAGCACTCCTCATCTCTCCAATAGTCCCTCTGAATGACCTAACTCCTCATGTCTCAGCATAAAAGAATTACATACTTCTGTACCTCTTAATGCTATAACCTCTTTACCTGCTACTCCTGGCCTATGCCGGTAACCTTACTTTCACAGGTATATGTTTTAAGAAGATCTCGCTCATTCTTCACAATCTCTCACAGAAACCAAACTTTGCTTTCTGAACTCAATCATCATCATCAGCCATTTCAGTTTCTAATCTTGCCATTGTTACTCTCTGCTCTTCCCCATGAGTTCTCACTACTGCAGGAAGTGAATTGTTGAACTTCTCCAAAATAAGGATCTCTCTAAGAGTGCCATAGCCTTTGCTCTATTTTTATTACCAATACCCACCTTTCAAAATTACTTTGTTTGGTTCTTTCAAATTCCATGTACGCTTAACGAGGGAGTTTTTTTTTTAGATTCCAGAAACGCTATCTGTAGCTCTGGCCCAAGTTCATATGCCCTTCAGATGGCTTTCTTCACCTCCTCACAGTGGCCAGATACCTCCACTGATCGGGATGCAAATACCTACCAGCTCTGTGTGCATCAACTAAATCCACATGGTCACTGATCACTGCATTTGTTTAGCCACTTTCTCAAATGGAATTAAAAAGTCTCCCCCATCCTTCTAATCAAATGTAGACAATGCCTGGGCGTATTTAAACAGAACCCCATCAGGCTTTTGGCTACTAAAGGATTGCTCATCCTCACTATCCTCCTCATCCAACCTACCGTCTGCCTTCATCTCCACCTTCTATGCCAACTTTCCTAATTACTAACTTTTGAAGTTGAAAATCTCTGGTTTTCTTCTCTCTCTTTCTCTCTTTCTTCTTCATTTCCTTTTCTTTTATTTCTACTGCTCATTTTAATTTAAATGATTTCAATTCCTTCTCATGTTCAAGGCGCCTCATTTCAAATTGAATTCGAGCCATTTCCAAAGAGTTTGATGGCGGTTCCACCAAATGTAATTGCCGAGCTATCGCTGTAATTATCTCTCATTTTCTCACAGACAAACACAACCCCAACTCCAGCTTGTCTGTCAATTCCTACAGCTTTACCTTCATTCCCTTTTATAAACCCCCAACTTCACTTCGTCCACACCCAGAGAACTCTCAGTGACTGAAAGAATCTTTATACACAAAACACGTTTTAAACCAACCGAATTCAGCATCCGCAACAACTACTATATGTGACTTTTGAACCCAATAGTCTCTGTTGCATACTCTCCAGTGTCTGCATGAGAGTATTCTGGATGTTCTGGTTTCCTCCCACAATCTAAAGATGTGCATATCAGGTGAATTGGCCATGCTAAATTGTTTGTGGTTTTCAGGGATGTGGGGTTTAGATGCCTTAGTTGGGGAAAATGTGTACTAATAGGGTAAAGAATGTTTCTGGGTAGGTCACTCCTCGGAGGGTCAGGGTGGACTTGTTGGGTCAAATGGCCTGTTTGCACATTGTGGGGATTGTAATTGTAAACCCAATTTGGTATTATCGATTTAGAACCAGACAAGAAACCCCAGTTTGCTATAGACCAACCAGACTGCCTCAAACTATTTCAAGAAAGTCGCTTGGATGCCAACATTTTCTTATTTTAACGGCAGATGCGAAGTGGGAGTTCCAGATATGATGCTACTAGCCAAACCACTCACCATTAATTAAAACACAATATATTTAAACACTGTAATGAAAATCCATACAAAATGAAGAGGATTTGAGAATAACTTAACTATTGGAAACCTTAACCGAACAATGGATACAAAACCGTCTACAAATGAACTGTTCCAATATACTAACATCACCTAAACACACCCCATGGTAACAAGGAGCATTCAGACATGCAGTTCTCCAATCCAGGAGGAAAGAGCATCAAGTGAAGCTTCAGAGAGAATAGCAGCTCGGGATAATTTACTAAAACTTCCAACCCTTCTGGGACACAAGCACCTGGTGACTTACAGCTATAAGGAAAAAACTAGAAAGCCTGGTCTATGCGAGCTGGCCATTGTTACTACTATTTATTAAAAACCCAAAACCCCCAAAAGTTATTTACTTGAGATGTTTACAGTAGGCAGTTTGGACTTTAAGATCTCTTGTTAAAAAAAAAATAACCATTTTTTAAAAAAAAGTGACAGCATTGTCAGACAATTTAGATGCCTGGTCCTTTACTCAATGGGCTTCCCCGTGTTACTGATCGCAAGGTCACCTGAGTTGGCAAATACAGGTACAGACCAAGTTACAAGGATGTGTCGCATAACTTCTGAAACACTCCTGTCCATGGGCCATCACATGGGACATACCGGGAAGTGAAAAACAGCCAGACACACACCATTTCACTGTTTCTGAGCTACACAATGCCAGCACTCGATACAAATTATAGCCAAAACCCAAGGCCAGGGAAAGATACAGAGGGACAGAGAGATTCACATTACAGACAGAAACAGACAGTTAATTAACTGGAAGGAGGTTGTGGAAAAATGGGGGAAAAGACAGAGCAGTGGGACTAACTGGAGAAGTAAGATCTTCGAGAGTAAAATTACAAGAATGAGAACATTGAATAAAGGCATTGTCAGATCATCTGAAATGGTTTGTTACATCAAATTCTGAATCTGCTTCACAGAACACCACAAACAACATAAACTGGGACAAGATGACAGCCCAGCATGGAGGGCTGTACAGACCATGCTAGTGTGTTGCTCAGTAAACTGCACTATCTGTCCAGCATGGAGAGCATTGCAAACTTTACTATAATATGCTAACTATACTCGCATCAGATTAATGTCTCCAATTGGAAGGTTTGCTCTCGCTTCGTGTGTGTGTGTTCATCAGAGTGTACACATGAGGTAAAGTGTTCGAGAATGTTAAAATAAAGGCATTGCCATAAAAATAGCAATATACATCCGTGTGAACATGAATGACAGATGGATGGGAGGTTGGTGTGAGTTCGAATCAGATTTGCTTCAACAGGGTTGAAGCCGAGAGCGTCAGCAGCAGATTATTAACTTCATTAAGACTGTATTTTATAACTCAAGGTTCAAACAGGAGATGGAATAAGCCAGTGAGATACATCGCGGAGTGGTAAGTATTTCAAGTTAGAAATGGTCAGGGCATGGTGTCAGGAATCAGCTCATGGTCAAAGGGATCTTCCACAGTTGTGACTCATCTGCTTCAGCCGCAGATATTGGCCAGGCATGGGTTGGAAACACTGGAAGGAAGTGGAGTTTGTAACCAGAACAGTAGACAGTGACCTCCATGCTCTTAATATTTAAATAACAAAGGCAAAGATACAATAAATTGCGGTTCTCCGCTGAAATTGAGTAGGTCAACATCGAGACCCATGAGTAACATTGCCAGAGCAGAGGGAGGCAGTAATTGAACACCTTCATCTTTGTAGTTAGTAGTGGTCTGTAGAGTAAATATCTGGATTCAGAGTTTCAACAGGAACAATAATAGTTGACAGAAGTGTAGAAAATATGAAAGAACAGTAATACAGTCATAATTAGGTTATAGATAAAAAATGGACAATGACACTTACCAGGAACACCAACGATAGCCAGGAAAGGATAATAAAAATATTGCATAAAGAGAAGAGCGTAATAGATCTGCAATGATAATGGCAACCAATCAAATACAGAAAGATACCAAAAATGATCGGATAAACTCCTGTCTATTGTTGAAATATTCCAGTCGCATGTTCTCAGATTCTGATCCATTGTTGGAACATTCCAGTCTAATGTTCTCAGATTCTGATCTCTCCTCCCCCTCTCTCTGGATCAGCTGATCCCTGTCAGTGCTGTCAGTGATGGTGCCGCTCATGTTATGGGATAACGCATTGAACGGCGCCCATTTATAATTAAAAGATGTAAATCCTCCACTGGGACAATTAGAATCTATGGAGATTAGCATTAACCACAGTCACTGAACAAATAGGATCAGTTAACCAGTTCCTTACATCACTTTTCATATTACTATAAAAGGGAACATTTCCCGGTTTTGGATGGAATGGATGACCGTTGCTGAGGGATGGACCATAAATCTTTATTTTTTTATTTACTTTTCCTTGCAGACAATATTATTAACACAACACTGCAGGGGTCTATATGTGTTCCACTCTGTTTATGAAAGGAAACGGTTATAAAATAATAGATCAGTGACATAAAAAAACATCGGATGGGCAAGTTTCTAGATGCCTTAACCTACAATATGATACTTATTGACCAGTGTGAGGCTACGCCGGGTTTTAAGTGCCCTGTTTTCAAATCCTTTTATAACCTTGACACTGAGACTGCTGCTCAGGAACAGGCCGAAGCAATTCTGTCCCAAGGGTCTCTTACAGAAGGATAAGAGAAGGCCATTCAGTCCATATTAGCCTGTTGCTAATTGAAAAGGTGGAACTCTGGAATATTAGCACATTTTGCCAACAACATAATTCAAAATAAAAGGATTTGTCGCTGCATCTTTATGAGGTGTCACTGAGAGGGCACCTGGAGTTCATTGTTTCTGTAACTGAGAAGGGAAGGACCTCCATCAGGTACAGTTTATTGGCTGCTTATAATCCAGGGGTTGCTGTGTCATTTAATGTCTTGTGACTGTTATAAAGGGACAGGTAGGATCCCATGCAGCCTCTCGAGCCTGTTACAGAGGAGCAGCAAGTGTTTATTTCACATTTCAAGTCTGTTACGCATAAATATTACGTTTAAACTAGTTATGGAATAGGAAAGACCTGATGTAAACAATAAAGTTCTATCTTTGAACAAGGCCAATTTTGAAAGTGTTAGGTGAGCCCTGTGAAAGGCTGATTGCAATACCCTATTCACAGGTAAAGGGATGGTTGGAAAATGCAAGGCAATCAAAACTTGGTTTTAGAGAGTCCAGAGCCAACGTGTTCTTGTTAGTGAGAGGGGCAAAGCTGGTGGGTGCAGGGAGTGCTGGATGGCTAGATATATTGATGCTCTGTTCAAGATGAAAACAGGCATATGTCAGGTAAACAGAGCTGAAATCAAGTGGATCCCCAGAGGATAAGGGCAGTAAGTGTATACTCAATGGGGAAATCGGGCCAGAAAAATGTGAACACAAGTTGGCTTTAGAAATATGGTTAACGAGGTATTGAAGGAATTCTACAAACTTTTTCATGGCAAAAGAATAACTAGGGAGAGAATAGGGCACCTTAAAGCTCAGTAAGGCTACCTATATGTGGAACCACAAGAGATGGGAGGGATATGAAACGAGTATTTCTCTTCAGTATTTAAGGTGGAGGGAGTTACAAGAGCGAGAGAATGAGGAAATGTGTAGTGATATCTTGAAAAGTGTCTATATTACAAGGAGGTGTTGGACATTTTAAAACACATAAAGGTGAACAAATCCCTGGGACCTGATCAGTGATATCCCAGACGTTTGTGGGCAGCTACGAAAGAGATTTCTCTGCATTTTGCTGATGTATTTGTATCATTGATTTTCACAGGGGAGGTGCCAAAATGCTGGAGGGCTGCTAACGTAGTTTCATCATTTAAGAAAGAAATAAAAACCAGATAATTATAGACTGGTGGGTCTGACGTCAATGGTGACTAAATTGTTGGAGGGGGTTTTGAGGGAAAGGATGTATATGCATTTGGAAAGACAAGGACAGAAGAGGGCTTTGTACATTGGAGATCACGTCTCACTGACTCGGTTGATTTTTTTGAGGAAGTGATGAAGATGGTTGATGAAGGCAGGGCAGAGGATGTTGTCTTTATGGAATTCAGTAAGAAAACCAAATTGTTCTACATGGTAGACTGGTTAGCAAGGTTAAACTGCCTGGGATCCAGGGAGAGCTCGCCATTTAAATCCAACATTTTCTGGAATATTGGAGACAGGGCACGACACTGGATATTTGTTCATTGAACTTGGAGACCTGTGACCAGTGGTGTGCCACAAAGGTCAACAATGAGTCCACTGCCTCTTGTCACTTATACAAATCATTTGCATTTGAGTATATGAAGTATGGTCAGTAAGCTTGTAGATAATACCAAATTTGGTGGTGTAGTCGACAGTGAAAAATGATATCTCCGAACAAAGGGGAAAGTTGATTAGGTGAGCTGAGGGGTGGCGGATGGAGTTAAATTTAGATAAATGAGAGGTGTTGCATTTTGGCAAGACAAATCAGGGTTTCTGTCGAAAATATGTAGGTAGGGTTCTGTCGAAAGTTGCCACTCAAAGAGAACTCCATTGAAATTATAGAATTCCTCCAATGACGAAACAGGCTATTCGGCACATCGAGGCAACACCGACCCTCTAAACAGTATCCTACTGGAGAAACGCCTACCCTGTCCCTCTGAGCCTGCATTTCCCATGGCTAATCCACCTCGCCCACACATCCCTAGGTCCTTGTGGCAATTTAGCATGGCCAATATACACTTGCCGGTATATCTTTGTACTGTGGCAGGAAAACGTAGCACCCGGAGGAAACGCACGCAGACACGGGGAGAATGTGCAAATCCCACACAGGCAGTCATTCAAGGATAGAATTAAACCCAGATCGCTGTGCTCTGAGGGAGCAATGCAAGCCACTGAGCTACTGTGTCACTTGGTGGCGCAGGTTCACCGTTCTTTGAAAGTGCGTCACAGGCAGACAGCGCAGTGAAGAAGGCACTAAGTGACCTTCCCCTTATTGGTCCGTGCTTTGAGTGTCAGTGTTTGTACGACAAAATCTGTACAGGTCATTGCTTTGGCCACTTTTGTAATATTGCCTTTAATTCTGGTCTCCCTGCTGACGGAAAGTTGTTGTCAAACTTGAAAGGGTGCAGAAGAGATTTAAAAGAATGTTGCAGGTGTTGGAGGGTTAGATTCACAGGGAGAGTTTGAATAGGCTGGGAGAATTTTGAGTGTTGAGGCTGAGGCGTGACCTTAAAGAGTTTTATAAAATCACAAGGGGCATAGATAAGGTAAACAGTCACCCCAGGATAGGCGAGTCGAAAATTACAGGACAAAGGTTTAAGGTGAGAGGGGAAAGATTTATAAAGGGAAATGAGGTACAACACTTTCAAAGAGAGACTGCAGTGTTTATGGACTGAACACCAAAGGAGGTGGTGGAGGCAGGTACAGTTACACCATTTAAAAGGCATTTGAATGGGTCCGTGCATGGGAAGGGTTTAGAGGGATGTGGGCCAAGTGCTGGCAAGGGGGACGAGATTAATTTAGGATATTTGGTTAGAATGGACGACTGGATCGAAGGGTCTTTTTCCGTGCTGTACATCACTGAGACACTGTTGACTCTTGAGTGTATAACACAGGAACAGGAAGAGGCTATTCAGGTTCTGAATTCTGTCAGTCAGCTTGTTTGCTCAATTACTGACAAAAATACATCATTCAGATTTTGATAGTGTTTTACGGAAACAGGAGAAAGACTTTTAGTCAAGAGAAGCTGTTAGGAATGTGAAGAGGCCATTCAGTCCCTCAATTCATTCCACAGGAGCAGCAGTTGAGCACAGAGCGATTGGAGCCTGTTGGTCAGTATTAAGAGGAGGACATCGATTTTCACAAACTTGGGATGAGGAGGCATCACTCAGTTGCTCAAGACTTGGAAATGGAGGCAGTCACTCAACAGCTCGAGACTGGGACACAGGGATAGGAGGCAGTCATTCAACCTCTCGAGACTGGGACACAGCAACATGAGGGCGTCATTCAACCTCTCGAGACTAGGACACAGGAACAGGGGTCAGTCACTCAACAGCTCGAGACTGGGAAACAGGAACAGAAGGGAGTCACTCAACTGCTCGAGACTAGGAAACAGGAGCAGGAGGCAGTCACTCAACTGCTCGAGACTGGGACACAGGGACAGGATATAGTCACTCAACTGCTCGAGATTGGGACACAGGAACAGGAGGCAGTCACTCAACTGCTCGTGACTGGGACACAGGAACAGGAGGCAGTCACTCAACTGCTCCAGATTGGGACACAGGAACAGGAGGGAGTCACTCAACAGCTCGAGACTGGCACTGGGAAATCTGGAGTCTTCTGAGGCCCCAGGATCCTGTTACTCAGGAACAGCAGGAGGTGACTCACTCCCCACCAGCTTTGAGCACTGGTAGGGCGGGGGTGGGGGTGTGGGTGGCGGAGTTTGCCTGTTACAAAGAGAAATAGATGAATAAGTTGCATTCGTCGTCCACATAATCCTGCCCCACCATTCACTAAGAGCACGGCTGCTCTGATAGTGATTCCCTCATTCCATTTTACGGAGACCCCCCTCTCTGCAGCCTCTGCTCCATTTGTTGGTCACGTTGCATACCCAGATGCTGTAACAAGTTACCATCACTCATCCAGAGAGTCGGGTCTAATCAGATGAGTCAGGATTTGAAGGGTCCAGTCACAAGAATGAAAACACAAAATAAAGGCATTGCCAGATGTTTAGTTCTCTCACATTTGCAATCCAACTCACATAACCAGCCTATCCATTGTACGTTCTGGATGGATCACTGTACAGATCCAGCTAGCGTACTGCTGAAAGCAATCCAGCAATGTCCAGAGTGGAATTCTGTGCAGCCCACACCAATGCTTGATCTATAATCCTGGGTTAAATGTCCAGCACGGGGAGCTGTGCAGAGCGCACTGGTTCATCCATCTATAAACTCAGACGGTTGCATTGTTCGGTAACACTGTGTTAGATCACTGCCCAGTGTGGGGAAACTTGCAGCCATTGCTGGCAGTGACAGGATGTGTAGCTCCCATTCATTCACAGCTTTATATCTCCATTGCGCCTTGACAAAGGGGTACTGTGGGTGTGAAAATCACTGGAAGGGAGAGATCTAAATTGAAACAGTTTCAATATCAATAGTTCCGATTCAGGCGCATACCACTCCAGTATTTAAAGATGAAACAACTGAGATAATGTTGAGTGAGGTTTTATGTGTGGTGCAAAGAAGTAAGAGGGATTTGGTGATGTTATAGTGGTTGCACTATAAGCCTACAAATAATCTATTTGAATTAGAGAAACAAATATGTAGGGAGGCTGGGGAGACTTGCAGGAGCAATAAGGAGGGCTCAGGTTCAGGTAGCTGGAATCAATGGAATCTCTGGAGAGAATAAGAATGACTAGAGAGAAAATAGGACGTCTTAAAACCCAAAGTGGGCATTCATGTGTAAAACCCCAACAGATGGGCGAGGTCCTCAATTTCCCCTCTGTATTAACCACGAAGAAAGACATGAAGATCTGGGACCTTTGGGGGATGGGGGGGGGTGGGGGAAGGGAGGTTAGTTGTCATATCTTGGTACGGTTAATATCATTATAGAGGTGCTGTTGGACATATTGGAATGCACAAATTCAGATAAATCTCTTGGTCCTGACCAGATATATCCAAGAGCACTGAAGAGGCGAGAGAAGACAGTTCAGGGGCCAAGGTCCCGGAAGACTGGGCAATAGCAAATGTTGTGCCCTTATTCAAGAAGGGCTGCAAAGACAAACCTGGGAAGTATGCACCAGTAAGCTTCACATCTGTTTTCAGTAAACCACTTGAGAAGGTTCTGAGTGATAAGGTGTGCATGCATTTGGAAAGACAGAGTTTGACTTGGAGCAGTCAGCATAGCTTTGTGCGTGGCAGATCATGTCTTACACATTTTCTTCGAGTTTTTTGAGGAAGTGACCAGAAAGGTTATGAAGGGCAGGGTGGTGGACATAGTCTATACGATTTCAGTCAGGCCTTTGATAAGGCTCCACATGGTAGACCGCACTGGAAGGTTAAATTGCATGGACTCCAAGGTAATCTGGCAAATTGGCGACACAATTAGCTTGACGTTATGAAGCAAATGGCTCTGGTGGAGGTATGCTTGTCGGACTGGTGGAGTGCCTCAGGGGGCGGTGCAGGGTCCATTGCTGTTTGTTATCTATATCAATGATCTAGACGATGGTGCACAGCGCAAGGTTAGCAAGTTTGTAGATGACACTAAAATAGGAGTGATCCAATGAGGAACATTACCAGAAATTGCAGTAATACCTGGATCGGAAGCAGAAGTGGGCTGAGAAATAGCATATGGAGTGTAACATAGATAAGGGTGACATCATGCATTTTGGAAAGTCAAATCCAGGTAGGAGTTGAAGGATGAATGAGAGGGCCTTAAGGAGTGTAGTGGAATATAGGACATTAGAGATCAGGTGCACGGTTGTCTGAAATTTGACTCACAGACACACAGGTCAGTGAAGAAGGCTGTTGGTACACTGGCCTTCATCAGGGCATTGAGTATAGAAGTTGGGACGTTATGTTGCAATTATACAGGATATTGGTCAGGCTGCAATTGGAGTGAGGTGTTCAGTTTTGTTCACCTTGCTCTAGAAAGAATATTATTGAACAAGGAAGTGCGTAGAAGAAATTTCAGAAATGTTTCCTGGGCTAAAGGGTTTAAGTTATAGGGAGAAATTGGACAGTTAGAACTTATTTCTTTACAGCCTAGGAAACTGAACGGCTTCTTATAGAAGTGTATATAGTTCGTGAGAAGATTTGTAGCTCGGGTGTTCGTTGTTGTGGTTCTGTTCACCGAGCTGGGAATTTGTGTTGCAGATGTTTCAGCGGACAGCTGGAACTGACAACTATGAGCGGAAGATACAAACTACTATAAATGCTGGAGGAAACATCACAGAAGTGCTTCTCATGAGGCTCCCAAGCACTGAGGATGTCACCTAGTTATGGTCTCTCTAATGAGAGTTCTTTGGGACTCTATTCTATCAATGTTACCACTTTAATTTTTAAAAAATGTAATTCTATTGAAAAGAGATTTTAAATATTATAATAACCCAATAACAACACAACTCAAATAACTGAACAAAATTAAATGCATGTACATGTACATACAAAACAAGTTAAAAACACTACATGGACAGAAGAAAAACAAACATAAACAATAAATAATGAATAAATAGTACAGCTCAGCATAACAATACAATAACTCTCGTTCTTATACGCATTTTTATGTTCATAATTATTCCTTGCTGGACATTAGATTCATTAGATAATATCATCATGGCTATATAAAAGCCCTTCTTAATGTGACAGATAAACCTGCATTGTGGTAATCCAAAATGGGCTGCCATGTCTTATATAAATCTCTGTTTTTTGATGCACCATACTAGTGAGAAAGTCCAAAGGGATATTCTCCATGAAGAACATACGATGACACAACAGACCCGGGGTTTGCAGACATCCCACACAAACAGAACATGTTTTCTAGCACAGAAAGTAAGGATATATTTTTTCCCTCATGTGCATCTGTGTAAGGGACCATGAGCAGGCCCAGAAAAAGAAAAACTAGGTTCATCTCCAATTCAGTCCCCAATATCTACTCTATCACAGCTACCACAGTGCTCCAACATATATGAAGCCGACAGCAGGACAACAAGCAATGAGTAAGAGTGTCTGTAGTCATTCTGCATATAGGACATGCTGAAGATAATCCCACTTCGCATTTTGAGAGACAATCTGGGGTCAGATAGACCATATGATTAATTTTCAACTGCATGGAATGGATCCTATTACAGATCAAAATCCTTCGAGCATTATCACAAATATCCTCCCATGTCTCCGAAGTGTTCTGAACCCCCAACACTCTCTCGCAGGCATCACAAAACTGCACAGTCTCGTCTGAGGGGACACACTCCAACTAGTGATAAAGGGTACTGACAGAGAGTGTATTCTAAGCAATAAACATCCTCTTCTTTCTATCGAATCTGTAAGAATCTATTAAAGCTGCATTTTTTAAAAAATCAAATCTCTGATCCGGAAAAAAAACAGAAGACATCTTCAGTAAGTAGTCCATACTTAAGAGTTATTTGATCAAATGATGTCATTCGTTCTCCCTCAAATAACATGTGGTGCCTCAGTATTTAGCACTGCGGCCCTCACAGCACCAGAATCCAAAGATGTGCAGGTTAGATGACTTGGCTATTGATAAATCACCCATAGTGTTCAGGGATATGTAGGTTGGAGCTTTAGTCAGGGTAAATATAGGATGGTAGGGGAATGGGTATGGGTGAGTCGAAGTCGACTTCTTGGGCCCAAGGACTTGTTTCCACACTGTAGGGATTCTATTAATTCTAAATCACCCAAGCAAGTTACACCCCTGGCTTCCCACAGTTTAAACATTGAATCCATTATCCCCGGTTGACAACTCGTTATACCAATTGTAGGACTAAGAAACATGGTTTTAGCTGTATTGCCCTCGATCTGACGCATTGTCATTCATGTTTTAACAGTATTGATAATTATTGGGTTATGAGAATACTCCACAATGTCATTTTTTCTAAGTAAAACAGACTAATAAGGGTTCACTTTCTCTGAGAGGGTTCAATATCTAACCATAGTGATGCTGAGTCCTCAGTGGCTCAGACACTAACATAGGATAATAAAGAGCTTAATTGATAGATTTTAATCTGGGAATCTACTCCCCACACTCTGTGGGGTTTTTGGCAATTTGGTTAGCTTGATAAAGAGTCGCTTATGATGCCAAATAAAAGAGCTAAACCAGCCATTAAATCTCCTAAATATCTGTCTGGGAAAGATCAAAGGAAGCATTCACACGGGGTATAGCAAATAAGGAAGGACATTCATTTGAAGAACAGCTATCCGACCTAGCCAGGATGTTGGAAGTGCCTCCCATCTTTGAAGGTCTTGTTTAATTTTGTCAAACAAATGGACATAGTTCACATTAAATAAATGATCAAAGATGGATGTAATCAATATACTAAAATAGGGAAACCACCCCCGTGACTATTTAAAAGGAAACCAGGATTTGCCTTCAACATCAGGTATTTCCCTGAGACCTCCCATAGGGATGGACACAAACCTTGTAAAATTAATCTTATTGCCCGAAAAGGTGATAAGCGAATTAATGCATTACATCACGTGAGCTGCCGAAACTGTGGGATTTGACAAAAACATAAGACCCTCATCTGCATACAACATAATCTTATGTTATGTCTATCTTACTTCTGGGGCAGGAATGTTGGGATAATATTCCCAATTGTGTAGGATGCCACCAAATCTAAGATTGTTGCAGGGATGGAGAAGAGATCAACCCTCGTGTACAATTTCTGCGGGTTAAAGGAGAAAATAAAATAGCTACTTTTGAGGTAGATTTGCCTCCAGACATCTACCAGCTCTACTTCTGCACACAAATCCACTAATTGCTTACATCATAACGCGGGTATCGGGGGACATTTGGACACTCTGTCCACTGTGGGTCCATAAGACAGTTGAAATCTCCTTCTACAATTATGTGCCACGATGCAAGATAACTTAATTTGGAAAATGCATCTACCAGGATTTTAAGATTGTGCACCGTGGGTGGGGGGCAATAAACATTCAAAATACTGTATTACATCCCATGGTTCAAGACTGGGGGATGATGATCCTCCAGTGAGTGTCTAATGCAATCTACTAACTTAAATGGAAGATTCTTCTTCACTAGGATGGCTTCTCCCCTACTCCTTGTATTAAAAGACGAGAAAAAAACCCGATCAAACCGCCCTGCTTTAACGTCAAGTGTTCCTTGCCATCAAGGTGCATCTCCTGCAATTGGACAACATTCACCCTGTCTTTTTGAAGACTAGAAGGTACATTTTTCCTCTTGACTGGCAGATGGCTCCCCTTAATGTTCCACGTACAACATTTGAGCACAACATTATCCATAACTCATTGTAGCAACATTTCAACTCTAGAGTTTCACATCGAATTACGCATCCCTGATGATTAATGAAAAAAAGATTCATTGAGCCTGAAAACTGTAACACCTAAAATACTAGAACTAAAAAGCTCTCAAAACTTTCCAAAGCTAAACACATCAAAAAAACAAAGAATGAAATAAAATCCAAAATGCAAAACACACTCGATTGGGGAATTTACCGCCTACCGGGGACGCTTACATATCTCAAAACTTTATCTTGTGCCCGCTACCAATATGGAATCCTGGGCAATTAACAACAAAAATCGGGCTTGAACTGCCCTTCGGTCGGCACTTAGTTATCACAACTACCTTTGTAACACCCTCCAGCTTGAGCTGCACCCCAGGCACAAGCAAAGAAAGAGAAAAAGAGTAGTAATACTAATGAAGAAGTTAAAAATGAGTACTCAACCCAGTCCCGGCTATAATTTAATACTGGTTAATACCAGAAAAATCCAACAAAATCTCTTTAGGAGAAACATGATTATCTAAATATCCAGCTTACATTAAAATGTCCATAAAGTTTTCCCTTTCTCTGGAGAGTCACACGAGTTCGTGGATCCATTGAAACCAATACAGACCACCGCTGGGTACCGTAAGGAATACTGAATCCAGAGTTCCCTTACTCTTCTCTTGATCTCATCAAATGATTTTCTTTCCTGAATCACAGCCGCTAAAATGTCCTGAAAGAACGTAATCCTGGAGCTCTCGTGAATTAAACTCATCAGATGTTTCCCCGGGTTCTGAAAGCTTCCACCAGTCTTCGTTTGTCCCCATAACTATGTAATCGTGCAATGACAGGATGGAGGCGTTGGTCTGAGTCTGACGTCCGAGCCGTAACCGAAGAATTGTCTCAGTCTTCACCCGTCCCTCCTCAGTTTCGAAGTGAAGGGATCACTGCAGGCAGTTCTTGAAAAATCTCACCAGCTGATCATCTTCTGTCTCCTCCAGCAAACCGACGATCTGAATATTCTTCATCCTACCCCTGTTCTTAAGGTTGTCATCTTGGTTCAGTTAAGGTGCAGATCTGTTTTTCAAGGGCGAGGATCCTCTCCCGAGACGAATCGATCACGGTCCCTGTCGCTGCATTGTCTGTTCTGTTTCCAAGTCTGTGAAGTTGCTGCTCATGTTTTTGGAGCACGGCTGAGAGCGGCTCTAGCCTACTGCTGAATTTTTGTTCAATCATGGCTTCAATCATTTCAAGTAACTTGGTGAACTCAGTGACCAAGGCCTGGTGAGTAACTGGGTTCATTGAACGAACAGAGTGGGTTGCAGCTGCAGCCTCCGGCATGCTCTATGCTTCTGGCGGTTGCACCGCTTGTTGGGACTTACTCGCTCCTTTCCCGTGTTTTGTCATTTCCGTTTGACAAATCGGGATTAGTAAAGGTTCTATTGCTCTTTTAGTGTTGAATTTTAAGTAAACGGCTTGGATGGGTGGATTAGAGAACCACTTTGCCGGTGTGTTGATGCAGAGCCCAGCAAAGCAGACCTTCTGGATCTCCGCCATTTTGTATTCCCCCTGAACATTTTATCGATATTATCATTTCATTTTGCATTATATTCCTGCAGGTTCTGAAGCCGTGTTATTTGATAGCACTGTTTACATTTCCCCCTACACTGCACATTGCTGCCCATTCCTCGATAATCCTTGATTCTGTTGTTATTTATGAACCTTCCGTCTGAGCCTCAAAAGAAAAATCCAATCTCTCTGCCCCCATTGCTCCGTGGGCAAGAGTGTTCCAAAGACGCACAGCACTTTGAGAAAACAATTATAGACATTATGATCTGAGTGTGAGATGAGTTTTTTGTGTCTCCTTATTTGAGAAAAGATATGATTACATTGGAAGCAATTCAGAGTTATTTCATTTCACGTATTCCTGGGGTGAACGGCTGATATTAGAAAGGCTTTAAAAGGTTACTCTTGGAATGAGAGAAAAAAAAACATACGAGACCTTGAGGAGAGTGGATCAGGTATATACCCACTGGGTGTTTGTATCGTCCAAATTTATTGTCATTGTTATAGAACCTCTATAGTGTGGAGGCAGGACATTCCGTCCATTAAGTCCACACTGACCAAACAGCAAACAGCATCCCACCTGGACGTGCCCCAATCTTATCCATGTAACCCTGCATTTCCCATAGCTAACCCACCTAACCTAGACATCCCTGGGCACTATGGGCAATCCACTTTAAACTGCACATCTTTGGACTGTGGCAGGAAACTGGAGCACTGGGAGGAAACCCACACAGGCATGGGGAGAATGTTCCACCTCCACATAGAGGGTCGCCCGAGGTTGGAATTGAACCCAGCTCCTTGGTGATGTGAGGAAGCAGTGGCACCCACAGATCCAACGTATTGCTCCGTTAGTTCTGTTAGTAACTTGTGACTGACTAAAGAAATCTGCCTGACTTGTTCTTATCACTGAACCTGACCCAGTCTGAGACCTTTATCATCGGCCATATCACCAACCTGGTTCCATTTAAAATTTGTTGTGAGCAGTGAGGAGTGAGACTAGAAATGGAAAGAGTGACACCCTCCATCCTCAGTCACAACTGGAGTGAGAAAGAAAATCACAAAGTGGGAATTCATTCACGTGGGAATTCTCTTTCCCAGAAGTTTGAGATGGCTGAATCTTTGTATTATATCGAGGCTGGCTTCGTCTGATTGTCCATAGACAGGTGAATCAGGGATAATGGTGCATGGAGAGAAAAGTGCACCTGGGACCACAATGAGATGAGCCACAACTTTATTTACCGGTGGAATAGTGTCAAAGGGCCGAATGGACCCCTCGTGTCCTCAGTCCTATGTTCTCATGTTCCACTCAGCCCTTCGGATCTGCTATGCAGCGGCAGATCGAGGCCACTCCGATGGTTAGGTGCAGTTTTGTGAATGTACTTGGAGGCTGGGTCAGGAAGTGACACTCACCCCCAATCCCTGTTTCCAGGCTACCCCTCTCCACAACGTCTGCGCCAGATGTGGGCCGTATTACAGACCCAGATTTACTGTGAATATAGCCCCCATACTCCACTCAGGGTTAATTCAAACAAATCCTCTGCTCTACCGAATGTAGTATTACACAACACAACTTCTGGGATAATAACCAGTTACTTTGCAAAAGCATAACATGTGAAATTAAAAAGTAGGAACAAGAGTAGGCTATTCGGCCCCTCAAGCTTGCCTTGTCATTTAATAAGAACATGGTTGATCTACACCAGTGCTCGTCTCCACTTTCTTGCCGACTCCTTGTATCCCTCCACACCTCTCTGGGTTAGAGAATTCCAGACATTTACTACCTTCTGAGAGAAGACATCACTTTGCAACTCAGATTGAAATCGAAGTTTCATATTTGGTATCTATTACCTCGAGTTCGAGACTCCACCCAGGAATGGTCACAACTTCTCAACATCTACCACGTCAACCCCACTCTGTGTCTTGTACGTTTCAGCAGAACCACTCCTCATTCATATAAACCCCAATGAATAATCGCCTCACTATTTTAGAGATTCTAAATAACACAACCCTTTCATTCCAGGAACCCGCCTAATGAACCAACCTAGTTACTTGCTGCATCAGCATGCTGAGTTTATGTTTCATACACTGGAAGGCTCCAATCCCTTTGTACTGCTCCTTTTCTGTAAGTCCTCTCCATTAAATAACAGCCTGCCTTTTGATTCTCAGTGTCATCCACAAACTCGGATGTATGTTGCACTCAACTCCCTCCTTCTGTCTATCAATATAGATTGTAAAGAACTGATGCCATCCGACTCATAGCTGTGGTACTCCAGCAGATACAACTATATCATGAAGATTCATTAATCCTGACTCTCCGATTTCTATGTGCTAACCAATCATCATCCCATATTAATACATTATCCATCATCCTACGAGCTTCTGTCTTGTGTAAGAACTTTTATTTTGTAATACCTTGTGGAAAAACTCTGGAAAGCCTGGTGTCTACCAGATCCCCTTTATCAAGTCCACTTGTTACATTCTCAGGCCTTTCCAGAAATACGTTGCATAATTTTACAGGTCAAAGTATAATTTACCTTTCATAAAACCACCCGGACCCTGCATGAAGCTTTTCTATATGTAGATGCTGGCCGAGTTTTCCAAGTTAATCTCGTCCCACCTGCTTCCATTTGGCCTTTATGCGTCTAACTCTTTCCCATTCATATGTTTGTCCAAATGAGTTTTAAATGTTGTAGCTGTACTGGCATCTACCACTCTTCCTCTGACAGCGCATTCCATACCCAAACAACCTCTGTGTAAAAAAAGTTGCCCCTGCGTTCCTTTTAAATCTTTCCTCTTTCACCTTTAACCTATGCCTTCTATGGCTGAACTCCCCCATGCCGTTGGAAAGATCTTGGCTATTCACCCTATCCATGTATCTCATGATTTTACCACCCAACCTCCCACACTCCATCTGATACTAACTTCAAGAACAAGCATTTAAAGATAAGCACTGCAAATTTGAAACAATATTAAACATGACAGGTAAACAATACTCAGCCCAAACTTCATATGGTGATTTGTTTTTTCTCCATATTACAACACTAAGGCAGCATGAAATGCTTACTAGTGCCAATAAGACGTCAAGTACCTCGATTCCTTTGTCTAACGTGGACGATGATCTCGACAGTGAAAACGTATCTATGGCCAGATCTATATAATGCGACATAGTCAACATTCTCCCTCCTGGTCTTTCTATGACATTGTCTGGTTGTGTCTTCTTTATCTTGCACTCAATAGAGAGAACCCTTTTCCCCCCATTCACACCTTAATTTAAACACATTTTACGTCATCCACTCGTTCACCCGTGCTAAAAGCCAGTTTATCTTTGCCACACCCTCTTTTCCCTGTCACCCATCCTCCACATCTGACAAGGGATTAGGAATCCCATTTTCCAATTCTTTTCAGTAGAGAAGAAGTGTCACATTTGGCTTAAAATGCTAACGCTTTTTCTCTGTCTCTGCAGATGTTGACAGACCTGCTGAGTTTCTCCAGAATGAATAGACAAAGAACAAAATTTCAACTAAACAAATAATTATGGATACTGTAAATAAAAATACAAAAATTGCTGGAGAAACTGGGAGCTTTGTAAAGGGTCACTGGACCTGAAAGTTTAACTCTGCATTCACTACAGAAGATGCTGCAACATTTTCAGTAGTTTCTTCAGCAATTTCTATTTTTGGAAAATTTCCAAAGAGGTCAATGATGCTCAAACATCCTGTCCAACATGGCGTGCCATACACTGGGACTGAACAATAATGCATGACCCTTACTCCCGCATTCAAATCCCCCTGAAATGAAGGTGAATACACCATTTATAGGGCGGCACGGTGGCACAGTGGTTAGCACTGCTGCCTCACAGCACCAGAGACGCGGGTTCAATTATCTGTGTGGAGTTTGCACATTCTCCCCATGTCTGCGTGGGTTTCCTCTGGGTGCCCCAGTTTCCTCCCACAGTCCAAAGATGTGCAGGTCAGGTGAATTGGCCATGCTAAATTGCCCGTAGTGTTAAGTAAGGTGCAAATGTAGGGGTATGGGTGGGTTGCGCTTCGGCGGGTCAGTGTGGACTTGTTGGGCCGAAGGACCTGTTTCCACACTGTAAGTAATCTAATCTAATTTATCAGCCTACCTGCTTTCTACACCTGCAATATTACTTTCACTGACTAGTGTACAGGGAGATACAGATCGTTTTCAATGTTATAGCTCCCCACTTGCAGGGTCTATATACTCTGGTCAGCGTGCCAATGACTTCTAGCTTCAGAATCACTGCCTTACATGGACTCGGAGGGCTGCACAGAAATAAAACAATAATGCAGCTAAAGTTCCTTTATAGATCAACATTTTTCAACCACTCCCTTTTCAAATGATACGCTTCCATGCTATTGTTCCCATGAAAGTGCAAAACATCTCATCTCTCCCATTGCTCTCCATCTACCACGTATTGGCCCAATCTCTCCTCTTGTCTCAATCACCTTGGAGTCTTTTTTGCATCCTCCTCATCCACTCGCAAGCTGACATCGTTTAGTACTGTCAGCAGACTTGGGAATATTGCATTTGAGCCCATCAACCAAAGATATAATGTGTATTGAGAATATCTGGATGTCAAATCTCGATTCTTGTAATATTCTCTAAGTCTTCCATTAACAGAAAACATGGGTTTATTCTTACTCACTGTTTCCTGCCAGCCCTCCCATTCTAAAATAATGACCATATATTAGCCCCAGTCCCACAGAATTCGAATTTGCACAAAAGGCTCGGGGCTTTCTCAAAAATCTTGCTGAGATTCCAATCGTATTGCATTGATAGCTTCTCCATAATGTTGCTAAAAGCCACTTTCCCAAATATATTTCCCATTTCATAAATTTCTGTTGACTTTATCTATGACCATTAATTTCAGTCCAATATTTTTCTCAAAAACTGTTTAGTTGCTAATTTAGTTGCTGTTCCCTTTTTCTCACCAGACTAAAGTTCTCTAGCATTTCTAGGACTATTTTTTGTTTTTTTTTTCTTCTGTGAAGGCATAACTGAAGTATTTGTTCCATAGTTCTGCTATTTCCCTGTCCTCAATTATCTGGTATCAGACTGGAAGAAAGCTGCAACTTTTTCTCTTAATTTTGCCATTGACATATTTTCAGAAGATATTACAAGTTCACTCTTATATACTTTGACAAGATATCCTTCAGAAACCCATCAATTCCTATCTTAAGCCACTCAACGATGACCTCCCACATCCATACAATAACAGAAGCACAGTCTCTGTTCCATCAGAAGTACAGCACGGTCTACATTAGGCCCACTTTCCAACACAAAACCCGTAGCTCTGAATCTTATGGCAATTCTAATGCACAACTGTGTATTTTCTAAAGGTTTTCAGGTTACCATGACAACTTCCTTCTCAAGAAGTGCAATTCGGACGCCAACACACCCTCGGTGAAAAACAGTCCTCAAATCCTCACTAAACCTCAAATCCTTCACTTTAAAAGTGGGGCCATTTGACTAAAAGGAACAGCTGCTGTCTATCCACCCTGTCCATCTCCCTCCTAATCTTATCCTTCTGATTCACGGACCCCTCAGCTTTCTCTGCTCCAACGTAAACAACCCGAGCATATCCAGCCTCTCTCCATAGCTGATATACTCCATCCCAGGGAACATCCTGGTGAATCTCCTCTACACCCCTTCCAGTGCAATCACATCCTTCCTGTAATGTGGCTCCCATAACGAGCTTTCGAAGCGCTGCTTCTTCACCAGGTCATTGTGTGCTTTGATGAAGTGCCTCGAAAGCTAGTGTCGCCGACTAAACCTTTTGGACTATAATCTGTTGTTATGCAATTTTTAGCATTGTCCACCCCAGTCCAACACCAACACCTCCAAATCAGAATTAATAAGAGACACAGAACTGATCCCTGTGGCACACCATTAGACATTAGCCTCCAATCACACAAACAGCTTTCTTCCACCACCCTCTGTCTCCTACCACTAAAGTTGATTTGGATGCAACTTGGCAAGTCACTAATGAGACCTACCTGTTCCCTGGTTATTCTGTTCCACTGGACACACTTGGAGAATATCAGGAGATTCACCCTAATCTTTCCGGTCAGTTGGTTTCCATGCCCCTGTGTTAGTCAGTCTCCTCCAAGTGATGAATTACTATCTTATTGCAGCCTTAACTGGCCAGTCCCAGATCCTGCCATTATTTGCCTTCAATGTGGAACAGGCAGCGAGGGAAGTGTTCTGTTAATTTCCAAGTTGTCATATGTTATGTGAATTTTCTCAATTTCACTGAGACCCACCTCTCATTCTTTGAAACACTAGAGAACACAGGCCGAGTTTCCTCATCAGGCAATCTCACCATCTGAGGGATTAATCTGGAGAATGTCCATTGCACTTCATCTGTGGTCAGTATATTCTTTCTGAGATTCGGTCACCAAAACTGTACACAATACTCCAGGTACAGTCCCACCAACACGCTGTGAAACTGCTTCAACATGTCTTTACATCAATGTTCTGACTCTCTTAAATGAAGGCGAACCAAACTTTAACTTTCCACTTACATATATTCCTCCAAATTCCCTTCACATTCATTGCATTTATGAACTCATTGAGTTCGTATAGAAACCATTCCGAGAATCCAGTATATACGACTTCTACTGGCTCCCCATTATCTCTGCTGTAAGAAACAACTTCAAACAATTCTGAAGTTTATCAAGTATGATTTCTCTATCAGAAATGCATGCTGATTCTCTCCATTGTTGCTAATTTCCATATATCAAAAGTGTCATCCTGTGTAATAGATTCTGTAAGTTTCCCTATAGATGTCAAGTTTGTTCGTCTGCAGTTCTTCACACTATGTCTGTTTCCCTTTGGAGCTGTTTGGATCCCTTCCATTCATCGATAGTGCTTGGATCGTGTTTATCCACAATAGTTTCTGGTCTCTGCAGAATGTACAGGAAAATAAAACACAGTCATCGACAGTGCAATTCACACAACTATTGGTGATTTATTTCTGACATTTTGGTAGGTAGTACATCTGTTTCGTCAGACCTAGCAATGCTCAATCCAGCTCCATGTTCAAGTACTACCTTGTTACTGATATGAATTGACTCTATGTCTTCAGCTGCAGAAGTCCGATATGATCACTTGGTATTACTGGGGGATTTTCTGGATCTTCCTCCGTGAAGACAGATGTAAAGTAACTGGTTCTTTTCATGACCATTTCCCTGTTCTCCACAATGATCTCTCCTCTCCCGATTACAAATTTCCACATTTGACCTTGCTTTTATTTTGTTTCATTTGAAATAAAGATCCCATACTGATGCAGTCGTTGTGTTCCTTATCAGTTTCATGGCCTTCCTATCCGGATCGTTAATTTCTGAGAATTCTCAGCTTTCCAGAATATCTGGAATTCTTCTAAAGTTACTTCCTATAATTAATATATTTTATAATTTGTTATGTTAACCATCACTGAGTCACTTTCTCATGCATCGTGTTTGTACCTGAAATAAATAGACGTATTTTTCAGACTTTGCAATATTTCTAAAAACTCCTGGTCCTGACCAGATACACTCAGGAACACTACAGGAGGACAGGTGGACAGAGAAGAAATTGTGGGAGCACTGCTTGCCTCTTTTCCATCATTGCTGGCCAACGAGAGAGGTCCTGGACACTGGAGGATAGCGTATGCTGAGCCCATATTCAAGAAAGGTTACAATGATAAACCTGGGAACTAAAGACCAGTAAACCTAAAATCTAAAGTCTAGAGACTTTAGAAGATTCAGAGAGATTGGATATACCTGCGTTTGGAAATACAGGGTGTGATTTGGAGTAATTTAGAATTGTTCTGGAAAAGCACAGCAGGTCAGGCAGCATCCGAGGAGCAGGAAAATCGATGCTTCGGCAAAAGCCCTTCATCAAATTCAGCACGGCTTTGTGCATGGGAGATCATGACTTGTAAATGTGTTGGAGTTCTTTGATGAAGTGAACAGCAACGTTGAGGAGGTCCGGGTGGTATACGTAGTCCATATAAATTTCAGTAAGGCCTTCAGTAAGGTTCCACATGATACGCTGTTTTGGAAGGTTAGATCACGTAGAATTGAGGGGGAGCTGGCAACTTAGGTACAAATTGGCTTGATGGTAGGAGGCAGAGTTTTACTGGAAGAATGCTAGTCAGACTGGAGGCAGGTTATCATAAATTTCATAAATTACAGCAGTGCTTTGATGAGCTGGGGAAGTCGGCTGAGAATTTGCAAATGGATTTTAATATTGATCAGTGCAAGTTCTTGCATTTTAGAAAGTCAAATCAAGGTTGGAATTTCATGGTGAATGGTTGGGACCTAAGGAGTGTAGTGGAACAGAGGGACCTTGGGATTCAGCTGTAATTTGATTCAGAGGTAGACAGTGCAGAGAAGAAAGCTTTTGACACAGTGGCCTTAATCAGTGTATATCACTGAGTATCAAAATTAATGAGTTACCTTGCAGTTATGCAGGATGCTGCTGAGGTCATATTGGTCGCGTTACAGTCAGTTTTGTTCACTTTGCTATAGGAAGGATGTTATTAAACTGGAAAGAATGCAGACAAAAATTATAAGAATGTTGCCCAAGGACTCAATGGACTGGGGAGAGGTTGGACAAACTAGGACTTTTTACTTATGTGTGTGTGAGACTGAGGGAGGATCATATTGAAGTCTGTAAGATCATGGCAGGCATGGATAGAGTGAATGTGCCCAGTTTTATTCCCCAGGTTTGGGAAATCACAAACTAGAGAGTATCAGTTTAAGGTCAGAGGAGAACGAATAATAGGGAAACTGAGGAACAACCTTTTTACACACAGGGGCTGGTACGCATATGGAATGAGCTGCCAGGGGAAGTGATTGAGGCAGTTACATTAAAAACCTTGAAAAGGCATTTGGATAAATACGCAGACAGGGAAGGATTAGAAGGAAACTGGGCAATGGCAGGGAGATGGGGTTAGTGTGGATGGAAATTTTGGTCGGAATATATAGTTTGGGCTGTCTCCGTGCTGTAGGGCTCTATGACTCTAACAATCATTGCTTGTCTCCCACTGAATGTTATATTGTATTTTCCCAATTCACTGGAACTATCATGACCCTTTAGCCTTCAGGCTTCCATGATGTTAAACTAGAAAGTTCAAGCATTCTATATTGTACGCAGACGCAGTATATATATATATATATATAAATAAATAAATAAATACACACACACACACACACACACACACACGCACACACACACACAGGCACATACACACATACAGACGCGCACACACTAACACACACATACAGACACACAGCTGAACAGAAACTAGTGTCATTAAGATGCAAATCGATATGCTTCGGATTTGTAAGGGGATCAAGGATTCTAGGGAGAAGGCAGAAGAATGAGGTTGAGGTACATATAAGAAATCATTTAAAGGAATTTTAGACTCGATGGGCCGAATGGCCTCATTCTTCTCCTTGCGTTAATGCTGTGTGCTGTTTTGCTATCAGGTATTCTCTATCTGAGACAGCAGCAGAGGCTGGGTTTGATACATATTTGATTGGAAAGGGTCAGCGGGATTGTGGGGCAGGTTTGAAGTCCAGAATGCTTTCTGTTTATTCCTAATTATTGTGTCCTTATGTCTGAAAAGAAATGGTTATTTGATGTTAGGTTAACACTGTTTAAAATAACGGGTCCCACAATGAAATAAGGACGTCCCTTTCACTTTAGTGTTGTGCTACCTGTGGTGTCCTCATCCTCAGGGAGCAGTGAAGACTCGGTTATTGAAGATATTCAACGCTGAGCTTGACTGATCTTTGCTGGACAGGAGAGTCAATGTTTATTGGGAACAGACAGGAGAAGGACAATCGGATTAGTTATGAGCATTCTGAATGGTGCAGCCAAAAGGCCAACTGCTGCCCCTACCCCATGCGCTGTGCCATCAATCCCTCCTCGAGGCTGTTACAGAGATGTACTGCTGCCCCTACCCCATGTTTTGTTCCTTCAATCCACCCCTCAAGGTTATCACAGAGATATACTGCAGCACCTATCCCATGTGTTGTTCTCTCAATCACCCCAACGCTCTTACAGAGATATGCTGCTTCCCCTTCCCAATGTGTTGTTCCCTTATCCAGCCCTCGAAGCTGTTGCAGAGATATACTGTTGCACCTACCCTATGTGTTCTCGCTCGATGCTGTTACAAGGTAGGGGACCACCCCTTTCAATCAGGCAGGATCGTTATAATGAAACGGTAGAAGACCATTCTTCCCCTCGAAGGAGTTACACAGAAATAGAGAATGAAGTAACTCAGCTCGTTGAGTACATTACACAGCCCAGGAGGAGACCATTCAAACCACCTTAGGTGCTACGCAGGAACAGGGAAGCTGTCGCTAACGGGAAATAGAGAGTCGAGATAAATGTTTATTTTCAGGTTGCAAAGCTGTAACTTGTGTATTGCTGTAGGGATCACTGTGGGATCATCAAATAATCTGTATCAAAGTTCTGGACGAAGTGAACTGAATGGCGTGAAGCTAAATTCGCGCATCACCACGATAATCATTCAATATGTCATCAAATGGAGGTACTGAGTCTGCAATGTGATACAGACAAGGAAGGTTAGTAAGGAAACCTTCAGCAGAAAGAACATAAGGTAAGTTGTCTATTGTGGCAGGAAGGATAAAACAATGGCGAGCAATTTAAATGGAGAGAGATTGCAGAACTCTGTGATACAGGCCGTTTCCATGTTCCTGAGACATGAATCATATGAAGTCAGCCTGCAGATGCAGTAAATGATTTGGAATGGCGCTGTTATTAACAAAGGGTATCAGGTTTAATGAGGAATGTTTTACTGCATCCGAATGGGGCATTGCTGAGACTACATCGGATACACTGTGTGCAGTTTTGATCGCCTAAACGCAAAAAAATATTTTTCTTTCAGAAGATTTTCATTGATGTTTCCCTTCACACATTCCTGAAAGGAAGGCCTTTTGTTATGGGGTATTATCAGTTTTGATCTGAGATTAGAACTCTTCATGAACCATACATGACTTTCTGAAAGTTGTTTTAACTGGATGCATGTTTCCTCTTGATAAGGAGTTTAAGTCTAGAGAATAATTTTAAGAATAAGATGCATTGATATCAACACACGTATTATATTTGTATTATATTTACAAATTACACAGACGCATATAAACATGTCATCAGATGATAAAGCAGGGACTTTTGTTTCTAATGAAAGGCACTGTGGACAACAACAGCGATGACGCACCTTCATTTCGTCCATTATCATCCATTCCAGAGAATGCTCCAGGAGAGCACACATGGCCCAGTTTGATGTTCAGTTGACGTTATTGTATGGTTCAACATAGATAGGGAGAAAACTGTTCCCTGCCTGAGAAGCAGCAGCTGATTGATCCCTCTCTCTTACTTTGTCCACCTGATAGCAAAATGTGAGACCATAAAATCCCTGAGTTATCTTCACCACTTGTGAATGAATCCTGGTGAGGTCTCATTGGAATCTCTCCACTGCTGGAAGCAAACGGAGTTCAGCCAAATCCAACTGTTCCACATATAAATCCCATTCCCAGCAGCTTGTGTGAGCAGAATAATTTCAAAGGCAAAAGAACATTTGGGACACTCTTTCTTTTACCATTTGTTGTGAGTTCAACTTCCTGCATCTCACATTTTTCTCAAAAAATGACCCAGTGTGAGTCCTATACAATTGGTCATAACACTAAACTGGCTACATTTAAAATTTGTTGTAGCCAGTGGAGGAATGGGACTGGAAAAGGACGCAGTGACCCTCCAGCATTTGTTGGAACACAAATAAAAAATACTTATTGGACTGTTCAAGCGGGAATTCCCTTTACCAAACGTTTGTGGGGCCTGGATGTTTGCATTTTTTTTCAAAGTTGTGCTGTATTCAAGCATTTGACAGACACGTGCATGTAGGAAAATTATATGCAGACAGAAAAGTGCTGTTGAAACCACAATCAGAGCAGCTACGATCTTAGTGCCTTGTGGAGCAGTGACAGCGTGTCTAATGACCCAATCCTGCTCCTCAGTCCTATATTCCTATGTTCAATTCAGCCCCTCAAACTCGTGCACTTTTACTGATGGGGGCACCTTGCTCCAAATACCTGGTCCACAGTAACACAGGATCTCATTCATTCCCTCACCGCTGTCACATATAGTTTGGTGTGGATTGGAAAATTTTACTTCAAAACCCAGGCTGGGTTCGAAAGACAACTCTGGTCGCTTTACAGAGTGTCTCCTCTCTGCAACTTGGGCTTCATTAGTTGGTCACGGTATAGACACAGATTCACTGTGAATTCAGCCCCCAGACCTCACGAAGTGATGACTCATAAAGTACTTTGCTCTGTCTGATTGGAACATTTAATAACAGAACATGCAGGAAAGTTATGAACATTAACTCTGTAATTACAGAATATGAGAACATAAGGAACAGGATCAGATAGTTCGGATAATCAAAACATTGTATACGATCATGGCCGACCTACTGCTGATATTAACTCATCTTTAATGTCCAATTCTTCACACCCCCTCAGCTCTCTGAAAGGTCAAAAATCCATCTACCACCTTTTTTAATACTTCCAGTGATGTAGCTCCCCTAGCTGTCGAGACAAGATAATTTCTGACATTCACTACCCTCTGTGAGAGGAAAACATTCCCCACACAGACACCGTCACCTATTGATATGAACAAGAGGGGAACATAGGGGCTCGGCAAAGACTGAATAGCTTTGATATCAAGGCAGTATTTCACTGCGAATGTCATCGGAAGCGCCATATTATTTGAGCTTAATGGGAATCAGGTGTCCCCTCTGCACTGGCTGGGGTCTTTCAGAGCACAAAGGAAGATGCCTGTGGGTGGGGGCCGAAAATCTTCTCAGTCCCGGGACATCTCTTCAGGAGATCCTCAGGGTAGCTTCCTCAGCACAAACATCTTCAGCTGCTTCATCAAAGTCTTTCCCCATCATAAGACCGGAGGTGGGGATGGTCACTGAGGGTTACACAATGTTCAGAACATTTTGTCTCCCATCAGCTCCTGATGCCGGACAGCATTCAGGCCTGTGCTGTTAAAGTGTCGGTAACATTCATGTAACAGTGCTGTCAGACACAGTTAAAAGAGGAGCTCATTCAACATCTCAAGCTGGTTACATACAGAAATGTGGAAGCCATTCAACCCATCAAAATTATTGAACAAGGAGAGGGACAGCCCATTCAATACTCCTGCTTGTTCCACAGGAAGTGAAAGGGTCTGGTCAGTACATCGAGCTGTTAAACAGGATCAGGTAGGGTCCAATCAGACCCTTGAACCTGTTCCATGGGACCTGGAGGAGGCCATTCAGCCCCACGAGATGGTTATACATGAACAGGAGGGTGTCATTGATGCTCCAATACGACAAACAAATAGAGCAGAGACTGCACTCATGGATGGCTCTAAGAGGTTCCTCGTGGGTCAATTGCCGGTGGAATGTCTGCTACTTTAACGTGGTTTGCTGGCAGTGAGGAGGGAAACCATATTTTTTGTATCAACTCTCAAAGAGGCATCTTCCATCTCTGAGTAGACAGACCTATGTTTTCCATGGAGGTCAGAAGATGATGGGAATAGTTAACTTCGTTAGAATGAAGGGCTTGTGGCTGCTGTCAGGATTTTGGATAACGTAATGTTCAGTGTCAGATCAAAAACCAAATGCACTATATTCAAAGTCTGTCTCTGTCTCTGTCTCTCTCTCTCTCTCTCTCTCTCTCTGTCTCTCTCTCTCTCTCTCTCTCTCTCTCTCTCTCTCAATATAGGGAGTGGGGGTTGGGTGAGGAGAACATCCTCAGAGTCTCTTGTAACCCGAGTAAAAACAAGCCATGAATTTGATCACCATATCAATGTCTGTTTAGAACATCATGAGAGACTGTCCATTCCCCTTAAGTTTCAATGCAATCATCTTTCATTCTCTCACTGCGCTAAAGACAAATCTTCATTCAGCCCTCATTTAACCACCATCCCCGGGATTAGTCTAGTGGAAAACCTTTGCACTATCTCTGTGGCAGGACGATTACTTCTTAGAAAGGAAAGAAAATCTGTCCACAATGTCCCAAAGACTGCCTCAACAACATTCTCAGGTTTGATCACAATAGTTCCTTTTCCTCACTGAGACATTTCCTATGGCGTAAAAAGCCTTTCCTTCTCGCTACACTGCGACTGACGTGGAATTTAGAAGCTCCTTACATCTATATGTGAGCATCAACAAAGCCAACACCAGAGGTGCTTCGGGAGATGAACATCACACTCAGGGAAAGACTAAGAAAGAATGCACTTGAAATAAGGAATGGTCACCCACCTGAATGAAATTGAGCTGTAGGAATATGGGAAACAGGCAGAAGAAGGGAGCTATCTTTCCTTTTGTTCTTCCCTCATAGGTCAGGCCAGCATGTTATGCCTATCTTGAACTGAGTGGCTGGTTCAGCTGTTCCACAGGACAGTAAAGAGGAAAGCACATTGTCGTGGGTTTACAGTCACACAGAGACCTGATCAGGAAAGGTTGACTCATTGCCTTCTCTCAAGGAAATGAGCCAAGCAGATGGGCTGTTTATGCTTAATGATGTTGGCTTCACTTCAATGCCGCCAATTTCCTTCATATTAACAGATTATCATTCTGTGGCTCTAGATCATGAGTCAATGACTTTACACCATGCATTATCTTCCCGTCAGACAATTTCTGTGCATAGAACCAGTTAAGTGTTTCAAGTGCAATTATTTTGTGATGGACATGTGGTTAGAAGGGGCTTGAAACAGATGAATCCGGATTTAACAGAGGCTCAAACGAAGAATTACTCAGAAGGTGCACTGTGGCTGAGGAGGAGATGGGGATATCATAATGGTGGTATTGGACAGAATTAGTGAGTGGTGAGGATACGGAGATATCGATCTGTGCAGGGATAGAAGGATTATGGAGTTTTCGAGTTTCTCCTCGCATATTTGTGAGTCATTTGAAACTAGTAATTTGCTCCTTATAATTTCTAAGGAATGGAATTTTTGATTGGAGCTGAAAAAATGACTTCCACTTCTCCTAATTTTAATAATATGAACAACAGTTCAGTTTAACCTGCTTTAATAGACAGTTAGAATGACTTACCAGGAAGACCAACTATAGCGAGGATGGGATAGTAACCAGCTTGAATAACGATCAGTACATTATGGATCCTCCATACTAATGTCGAAGGTTGGTGAAGCCAGTAAAGACTACTGGATAAACTCCTGTCCATTGTTGGATCATTCCAGTCTAATGTTATCAGATTCTGATCTCTCCTCCCTGTCTCTCTGGAGCTGCTGATCCCTGTTAGTACTGTCGGCGATGCTCGCACTCATACTATGGGATAACACATTGAACTGAATCCTTAATTAATAAAAGAGGCAAGCCCTCCAGTGACACATTTAGGATCCACGGAGACTGACGTTAATCACAGTCACTGAACAAATAGCTCCAGCCAACGCCTTTGAATTCAATACTGTTTTATTACAATTAAAAATAACGATTAACAATTACACAGTCTGGATTGGATATGTGAGGCTGACTGAGGGAACGAATGTTGAGTATGGTAGATTAATTGTGTAACCATTTAGCCTACACTGGATGTAGAATTAATGCCAGAGGTTTATCGAAACACCAACATGCTTCTCTGCTTATAAATGGAAACATAGACCCTGTAACTACTGCTGAGGCATGAAAATATCAGTAAGAGATTGAGAGAACTTTTATAGGCCATGATCTGGAGAGAAAATGTACCGAAGACAAAGTGGGGTTTTAACAGACAGAAGGCATTGATATATTAGCAGAAAACTGTACCTAAGAGACAATGCGGAATCCAGATGTTGGAGAATTCAGAGTAGGTGAAGCATGACAGTGGAGAAGGCACAAACTGTCAGGCAACATCCGAGGAGCAAGAGAGTCAACGTTTCAGGCAGGACCCTTCTTCAGAACTGCGAAGGGGCAAAGGGGCTGAGAGATAAATGGGTGGTGGGGATGAGGCAGGGGGAAAGGTTGGTGATAGGTGGGCGAAGCTAGGAGATGACATTGATAGGTCAGTGGGGAATTGGAGCGGATCGGTGGGAAGGAAGATGGACAGGCAGGTTCTTACAAGAGGGCGGATCTGAGTTGGAGGGTTGGATCTGGGATCTGGATCAGCGAGGGGAGATTTCCAAATTAGTGAATTCAATGTTCATGCCGTGTGTTTGTCGGATCCCGTGGCAGAAGATGAGGTGTTCCTGGCGACATCCTGGTATATCTCATCTGAACCCTCTTCAGCTTAATAATCTCCTTCCAATAACAGAACCTCACACAGTACTGCAGAAGATACTTCATTAATGTCCTGCACAATCTCAGCATGACTTCTCAATTTCTAACCCCAAATATCTGAGCAATGAAGTAGCCTTAAACAGCTTGTTTATAAGTGCCACAAACTTCTGTGAATTCGATCTGGACCTGTGGGTCCCGCTTTTCTACAACACTACCAACGCACTACTATTAATTGTATAAGTCCCCATCCGCGATTTTTATTTTACCAAAATGCAATACCTCGCATTTATCCAAGTTAAACTCGAACTGCCACACCTCAGCCCAATGAGTGATATTACTTACCCCTCACCCTCCTGCTTCAGGTCTAAACGACTCTCCCCTCTCCAGAAAGCCTACAAACACAGGCCTTGAGTTTACCAAAGACCAAGAACTTGATTTGCTTTGTGCAAGCAGAGGGAGGAGAGGGTAAGGAGAGGCTGGAAAGTAAACCGACGCCTTGTATCACTTAATAATTTCAGGAAGAGGGAAGCCACATGTGAGAGGTTGGAAATAGTTGCCAGTGCTTTTTGGCCAGAAATTGAGCTCTTTCCTCGTCTCTGGTGTTCAGGATTGATATCTATTCGAGATCCCTCATTGTGCAGAGTGTTTCTGCAATATTCCTTACCCAAATATTGCAGATTACAGATAATAGTCATTTAAGCTGGAAATCATAGCCAAGCAAATAAAAACGTTCGTGGTTCATCTCGATGGCAGAGCACATATACTCATCATCCTATAGTTGAGGCTAATATCTTTTAATTGTTTAACAATGAGAACTGTTGCCTATGTTTTTCAATAATGTTAATCAGAATTTAATAAATCCATGTAGAGCTGAAAACTGACACTTAAAATATGATTCAAATTCTGGGCACGGTTTAAGTCTTGTGTGGTGGATAGCACCCCTGCCTCTGGATCAGAGCTCTGGATTCGATTCCCTTCCATGAACTTGTGATGGTATAACTTTCTCTGGAACAGATGATCTTGATTCTGTTGTGGGGGTGTGTCAGAGTATGTTCAAAGAAAGCTGATGAACAAACACACAGGAGAATCATGTTGCAGCTTTAGGGGCTAATGTTGAACGGTGGTAGTGCCCTGACCTCTGAGCCTAAAGGTTCACATCCCACAGAGATGTTTCATTATATGTCTGAGCACGTGAATTAAAATTATTTTTGAAATGTGACGATGGAGTGACCTGAAGAAGGGCTTACGCCCGAAACGTCGATTCTCCTGCTCCTTTGATGCTGCCTGACCTGCTGCACTTTTCCAACAACACATTTTTAAGCTTGATGGAGTCCATGAAAGGACTGCACAAAACACTACATAGGACAAATAGGGAGATAGCTAACGATCTGTATCCATGAACACCAACTAGCCACGAAACGACACGACCAACTATCCTTAGCAGCCACACACGCAGATGACAAACAATATGAGTTCGACTGGGAGAACACTGCGATTATAGGACAAGCCAAACAGAGAACAGCCAGGGAATTCATAGAGGCATGGCACTCATCCACAGATTCTATCAACAAACACATCGACTTGGACCCAATATACCGGCCATTGCAGCGGACAGCTGGAACTGACAACTGGAAGCGGCAGAGACAAATCACTATAAATGCTGGAGGAAACATTACAGAAGCGCTTCACAGGAGGCCCCAAGCACTGAGGATGTCACCTAGACAGGGGACGAAACGTCTGCAACATAAATTCCCAGCTCGGTGAACATAACCTCAACAAATATACACAGAATCACAGACAAACCACCCTCCACCATCACCCTGTCTCCTACCATTAAACAGATATATGCTGAAACACACACACCCAGCACTCCATCAGCAGGTTGTCTCCTTCAATTAAATAGATATACACGGAAACACATACACATACAACCCTCCATCAAAACCCTGTTTCCTGCCACTAATCAGCTATACACTGAAAGACACAACACAACCCTCCACCACCACGTTGTCTCCCACTATTAAACAGCTATACACTGAAACACAAACACACACACGCACGCACACACACACAACCCTCCATTAACACCCTGCCTACGGACAATAAAGAGATATACGTAGAAACATACACAAAACTCTAAACCACCTTCCTGTCTCCTGCCATGAAACAAATATAACAGAAACTCAAACACAAAACACTCCATGACCAACGTGTCTCCTGTGATTAAACAGAAATACACGGAAACACACACATGCACACAAACACACACGCACACACAACCCTTGACACCCAATTTGTTACCTGCAATTAAACAGATACGCACAGAAACACACACACACACAACCCTCCACGACCACCCTGCCTCCCACCATTAAACGTGGATATGCAGAAACAAATACACACCAACCTGCACCAATACATATCTCCTGTTATTAAATTGATATATACAGAAACGCAAGATCACAACTTTCCACCATCACCCTGTCTCCTGCCATAAAACAAATATATGCAGAAACACACACACACACACACACAACCCTCAATCATTACGCTGCCACCTTCCGTTAAACAGATATACACTGAAACAGACAACACCACCCTCCACCAACAAGTTGTCACCCGCTATTAAGCAGAAGTACACAGAAACACACACACACACACAACTCTCCACTAACACCCTGCCACCTGTCAATAAAGAGATGTGCACAGAAACACACAAAACTAAACCACCTCTGTCTCCTTCCATTGAACAGATATACACAGAAGCACGCACACACAAGCCTCCACAAACCTCCTCTCTGATGCCATTACACAGATATACACAGAAACAGATACAGACACAGACACACACACTCTGTCTCTCTCTCTCTCTCTCTCTCTCTCTCTCTCTCTCTCTCTCTCTCTCCCCGGCGATTAAGCAGGTATAAATAGAAACACACACATCTCGACACCGTTACCCTGTCTCCTGCCATTAAACAGACATACACAGAAACACACACACAACCCTCCACGACCACCCTGTCTCTTACAATTAAACAGATACAGACAGAAATACACAAACAAAACTCCTCCACCACCACGCTGTCTCCTGCTATTAAACAGAAATTTACAGAAACATACAGACAACCATCCACCACCACCCTGTCTCCTGTCATTAAACAGATATACACAGGAACACAAACACACACAACCCTCCAGCACCACCCTGTCTCCTCTGATTAAACAGATATACACAGAAATACACACACACCACCCTGCACCACCACCCTGTCCCCTGTCAATAAACAGATATGCACTGAAACACACACACACACACACAACTGTCCATCACCAACCTGTCTCCTTCAATTAAACAGATATACACAGAAACGCACATATGTTCCCTCCACCACCACTCTGTCTCCTGCCATTAAACAAATATATGTAGAAACAGACACACACAACCCTCCACCATCACGCTGCCACCTTCCCTTAAATAGATATACACAGAAACATACACACAGCATCCTCCACCAAAACCCCGTTTCCTGCCATTAATCAGCTATACATTGAAACACACAATACAGCCCTACACCAACACGTTGCCGCCCGCTATTAAGCAGCTATACACAGAAATACACACACACACACACACACAAAATTCCACTAACACACACTGCCCAAGGTCAATAAAGAGATATACACAGAAACACACACAAAACTCTAAACCACCTTCCTGTCTCTTGCCATGAAACAAATATAACAGAAACGCAAACACAAAACACTTCATGACCACCTTGTCTCATGTGATTAAACAGATATACACAGAAACACACACACAATCATCCACGACCACACTGTCTCCTGCCATTAAACAGATATAAACAGAAACACACACATGCAATCCGCCACGAACATTCTGTCTCCTACCCATAAACAGATACACACAACAACACATACACAAATCCCTCCACCACCACCGCCTCCTGTAATTAAACATATATACACAGAAACACACACCATCCTCCTCCACCACTCTGTCTCCTGCAAATAAACAGATATAGACAGAAACATACACGCATATCTTCAGCACCACATTGTCTCAAGCCATTAAACAGTTATACACAGAAAACGCACACACAACCCTCCAACAACATCCTGTTCTCCGACCATTGAGCAGATATAAACAGAAATACATGCACACAACCCTCGATCTCCACCCTGTCTACCACCCTTAAACAGATATACAGAAACACAGACACATGCAGAACCCTCCACCACCACCCTGTTTCCTGCATTAATCATACATCGACAGAAACACACACACACACACACAAAACCCTCCACGAACACCAGTCTGTCTCCTGTCATTAAGCAGATATATACAGAAAAACGCATACAACCCTGCACCACCACCCTATCAACTACCATCAGACAGACATGCACAGAAAAAAGCCCACACACAGACAACCCTACACCAACACTCTGTTGCCTGGTATTAAACAGACATATACATAAACACACACACAATCCTCCACGCTCACCATGTCTCCTGCAACTAAATAGATACATACAGAAATACACGCACAAAACTCCAGCACCACCCTGTCTCTGGCCATTAAACAGTTATACACAGAAACACACACTCACCATCCTCCACCACCACGCTGTCTCCTGCTATTAAACAGAAATTTACAGAAACATACAGACAACCATCCACCACCACCCTGTCTCCTGTCATTAAACAGATATACACAGGAACACAAACACACACAACCCTCCATCACCACCCTGTCCCCTCCGATTAAACAGATATACACAGAAACACGCACACACCACCCTCCACCACCGCCCTGTCCCCTGTCATAAAACAGATGTGCACTGAAACACACGCACACCCAACCCTCAATCACCAACCTATGTCCTGCAATTAAACAGATATACACAGAAACACGCAAATACTCCCTCTACCATCACCCTGTCTCCTGCCATTAAACGGATAAACACAGACACACAGACCTATGCATCACTCTACCACCACCTTGTCTCCTGCCATTAAACAGATATACACGGAGTTTGTGCGAAGATTTGTAGCTTGGGTGCTTGTTGTAGTGGTTCTGTTCGCCGAGCTGGAAGTTTTAGTTGCAAACGTTTCGTCCCCTGGCTGGGAGACATCATCAGTGCTCAGGAGCCTCCTGCGAAGCGCTTCTTTGACGTTTCTTCCAGTATTCATAAGTGATCTGTCCTTGCCGCTACCGGGTGTCAGTTTGAGCTGTCCGCTGTAGTGGTTGGTATATTGGGTCCAGGTCGATGTGTTTGTTGATGGAGTTTGTGGATGAATGCCATGCCTCTAGGAATTCCCTGGCTGTTCTCTGTCTGGCTTGCCCTATGATAGTAGTGTTTTCCCAGTCGAATTCATGTTGCTTGTTGTCTGAGTGTGTGGCTACTAGGGATAGCTGTTCGTGTCGTTTCGTGGCTAGTTGGTGTTCATGTATGCGGATTGTTAGCTGTCTTCCTGTTTGTCCTATATAGTGTTTTGTGCAGTCCTTGCATGGTATTTTATAAACTACATTAGTTTTGCTCATGTTGGGTATTGGCTCCTTTATCCTAGTAAGTTGTTGTCCGAGCGTGGCTGTTGGTCTGTGTGCCGTTATGAGTCCTAAGGGTCGCAGTAGTCTGGCTGTCAGTTCTGAAACGCTCCTGATGTATGGTAGTGTGGCTAGTCATTTTGGTTGTGGCATGTCCTCGTTCCGTGGTCTATCTCTTAGGCATCTGTTGATAAAGTTGCGCGGGTATCCGTTTTTGGCGAATAACTTGTATAGGTGTTCCTCTTCCTCTTTTTGCAGTTCTGGTGTACTGCAGTGTGTTGTAGCTCTTTTGAATAGTGTCCTGATGCAGCTCCGTTTGTGTGTGTTGGGGTGGTTACTTTCATAGTTTAGGACTTGGTCTGTGTGTGTTGCTTTCCTGTGTACCCTTGTGGTGAATTCTCCGTTCGGTGTTCTCTGTACTATCATGTCTAGGAATGGGAGTTGGCTATCCTTTTCTACTTCTCTCGTGAATCGGATTCCTGAGAGTGTGGCGTTGATGATCCGGTGTGTTTTTTCTATTTCCGTGTTTTTGATGATTACGAACGTGTCATCGACATATCTGATCCAGAGTCTGGGTTGAATTTGTGGTACAAAAACACACACACAACCTTCCATCACCACCCTATCTCCTGCCATTGAGTAGATATACACAGAAATGCACACACAATCCTCGACCACCAACCTGTCACCTGTCATTAAATAGATATACACAGAAACAAACACACACAAACTCTCGAACAACACCCTGACTCCTGCCATTAAACAGATATACACAGAAACATGCATAGAACCTTCCACGTACACCCTGTTACTGCCCTTAAAGAGATATTCACAGAAACGCTCATACATACACCCCTCTCCACCACCACCCTGTCTCCTGCCAGTAAGCACATAGACACAGAAACATAGACACTCTACATTCCACCACCACACTGTCTCTTGCCATGAAATAGATATACGCAGAAACACACACACACAAACCACCCTCCTCCACCACTGAGTCCTGCAATTAAACAGATACATACAGAAACATATATACATATTTCCAGCACCACCCTGTCTCCTGTCATTAAACAATTATACACAGAAACACACACACACACACAACCCTCCTCCACCACCCTGTCTCCAGCCTTTAAATAGATGTATAACAAAACACATGCACACAACACTCCACGAACACCCTTTATCCTGCCATTAAACAGATACACACAGAAATGCACACACAACCCTCCATCACCACCCTGTCTCCTGCCATTAAACAGATATACACAGGAACAAGCACACACAACCCTACATCACCACCATGCCTCCTGGCATTAAACAGATATGCACTGAAACACACACACAGCCCTCCACCATCACGCTGTTCTCGTGCCAATGAACAGATATACACAGAAATATGCACACAAAACCATCGACCACCAGCCTGTCTCCTGCCATGAAACATATACACAGAAACACACACATATACAGAAACCTCCACCACCATCCTTTTTGCTGCCATTAATCAGATACACACACACACACACACGTGATTAAACAGATATAAACAGAAACACACACATAACCCTCCATCGCTGCATTGTTTTCTGCCATTAAACAGATATACACAGAAACACACACAAACACACTCACAACCCCTGAACAGCAATTTGTTTTCTGTCATTTAGCAATTAAACAGATATTTACAGAAACATACAGATAACCCTCCATCACCACCCGGTTTCCTGTCATTAAACAGATATATACAGAAACACGCACACCCATTCCTCCAACACTTCCCTGTCTCCTGCAATTAAACAGGTATATACAGAAACACACACACAAACCTCCAGCACTGCAATTAAACAGATATAAACAGAAACATGCACACACCACCCTCGACCACCACCCTATCTTCTGCCAATAAACAGATGCACACAGAAAGAAACATACAACCTTCCACGAATACCCTGCCTACTGACCTTAAACAGATATACACAGAAACACACATACATACACAACCCTCCACCACCACCCTGCCTCCTGCCAGTAAGCACACGGACAGAGAAACACAGACACTCTACCCTCCAACACCACCCTGTCCCCTGCGATTGAATAGAAATTCGCAGAAACACACAAACACTACCCTGCATGACCATCCTGTCTCCTGCCATTGAACAGGTATACACAGAAACACACAAACACCACCATGTCTCCTGCCATTAAGCACATATACACAGAAACTCACACACACAACCCTCCACTACCAACATGCCACCTGCCAGTAAACAGCTATACACAGAAATACACACACAGCACCCTCCACCACCACTCTGTCTCGAACCTTTAAATAGATATACACAGAAACACACGCACACAACCCATCACAACCAACCTACTTCCCGACATTAAACAGATAGACACAGAAACCAATTCACAACCCTCAACCACCACCCTGTCTCCTGCCATTAAAGAGATATACACACAAACACACACACATCCCTCGACCATCGCCCTGTTTCCTACCATTAATCGGATATACACAGAAACACACGCACAACCCTCCACAACCACTCTGTCTCCAGCCCTTAAACAGATATACACAGAAATATACACACACAACCCTGCACAACCACCCTGTGTCCTGCCATTGAACAGATATACACAGAAACTCACGCACAATCCTCCACCACCGCCCTGTTTCCTGCAATTAATCTAATATACACAGAAACGCACAGGCACACAACCCTCCACCACTACCAGTCTGTCTCCTGTCATTAAGCAGATTTATACAGAAAAGCACATTCAACCCTGCACCACCATCCCATCACCTGCCATTAAACAGACATACACAGGAAATAAAACACACACATAGAAAACCACCCCCCCCCCCAACACTCTGCCTCCTGGCATTAAACAGATATACACACACAGACACACACACACACATACACACTTCCACCGTCACCCTGTCTCCCACCGGTAAGCACATAGACACAGAAACACAGACAATCTACCCTCCACCATCATCCTGTCTCCTGCCATGAAACAGATATACGCAGAAACTCACATACACACACACGCACAAGCCTATACAACACTCCATGAACACCCTGCCTCCTGCCATTAGACAGACATACACAAAAACACACACATCCACCAATCTGTCTTGTGCCATTAACCACATATACACATAAACAGTCACACACACACTCACTTACTCAAACCTCCTTGACCACCCTGTCTCCTGTCATCAAACAGTTATACACGGAAATACACACACACAAACGTTCATGAAATTTACAGCTTGGGGAACGGCAGTTACGATGCAATTCGGCAAGATTTAGGAAGCATAGGATGGGGAAGGAACCTGCAGGGGATGGGCATATTAGGAATGTGGAGCTTATTCAAGGAAAAGCTCCTGAGTGTCCAAGATAAGTATGTACCTGTCAGCAGGGAGGACGCTGTAGAGCGCGGGAGCCGTGGTCTACGAAGGAAGTGGAATCTCTGGTCAAGAGGAAGAGGGAGGCTGATGTTAGGCTGAGATGTGAAGGCTCAGTTAGGGTGATTGAGCATTATAAGGTAGCCAGGAAAGACCGAAATAGAGAGCTCACAAGAGCCAGGAGGAGACATGAGAAGATGTTGGCAGATACGATCAGGGTAAATGCTAAGGCTTTCTATAGGTATTTAAGGCATAAAAGAAGGACAAGACTAAGAGCAGTGCCAATCAAGGATAATAATGGGAAGTTGTGTCAGGAGTCAGAGTACATAGGGGAAGCATTAAATGAATATTTTTCGATGGTATTCTTTTGAGAAAATGACGATGTTGTCAAGGAGTATACTGAGATGGGATTTATTCTGGGATCCACTGGGAAGCCAGGGAGGAGATTGCCGAGCCTTTGGCATTGATCTTTAAATCGTTATTGTCTACAGGAATAGTGTCAGAAGACTGGAGGATAGCAAATGTGGTTCCCTTGTTCAAGAATGGGAGTAGAGACAACCCTGGTAATTATAGACCAGTGAATCTTACTCCAGTTGTTGGTAAAGTGTTGGAAAAGGTTATAAGAGAGAGGATTTATAATCATCTGGAAAATAATAATTTTATTATGGATAGTCAGCACGGTTTTGTGAAGGTTAAGTCGTGCCTCACAAACCGTATTGAGTTCTTTGAGAAGGTGACCAAACAGGTAGATGAGAGTAAACCGGCTGATGTGGTGTATATGGATTTCAGTAAGGCATTCGATAAAGTTCCCCACAGAAGGCCACAAAATGTGGCGGAATGGAATCGTGGGAGTTATAGCAGTTTGGATCAGTAATTGGCTTGCTGAAAGAAGACAGAGGGTGGTGTTTGATGGGAAATGTTCATCCTGGAGTCTAGTTACTAGTGGTGTGCTGCAAGGGTCGGCGTTGGGTCCAGTGCTGTTCGTCATTTTTATAAATGACCTGGATGAGGGCTTAGAGGGTGGGTTAGTAAATTTGCAGACAACACTAAGGTCGGTGGAGTTGTGGATAGTGACGAAGGATGTTATAGGTTACAGAGAGACACAGATAAGCTGCAGAGCTCGGCCGAGAGCTGGCGAATAGAGTTTAATGCGGACAAGTGTGAGGTGATTCACTTTGTTCGGAGTAACCGGAATGCAAAGTTCTGGGCTAATGGTAAGATTCTTGGTAGTGCAGGTGAGCAGAGAGTCCAAGTACACAGATCCTTGAAAGTTTCCACCAAGGTTGACAAGGTTGTTAAGAAGGCATACAGTGTTTTAGCTTTTATTAATAGAGGGATCGAGTTCTGTAACCATGAGATCATGCTACAGCTGTACAAAACTCTAGTCCGGCTGCACTTGGAGTATTGTGTTCAGTCCTGGTCACCACATTATGAGGAGGATGTGGAAGCTTTGGAAAGGGTGCAGAGGAGATTCACTGCAATGTTGCCAGGTATGGAGGGTAGTTCTTCCGAGGAAAGTCTAAGGGACTTGAAGCTGTTTTCGTTGGAGAGAAGAAGGTTGAGAGGTGACTTAATAGAGATATATAAGATAATCAGATGGTTACATAGGGTGGACAGGGAGAGCATTTTTTCAAGACTGGTGACGGCGAGCATGAGGGGGCGTAGCTTTAAATTGAGGGGTGATAGATATAGGACAGATGCCAGATGTAGTTTCTTTACTCAGAGAGTAGTAAGGGTATGGAATGCTTTGCCTGCGAGGATAGTAGATTTGCCAACTTTAAGTTCATTTAAGTCGTCATTGGACAAGCATATGGATATACATGGAATAGTGTAGGTTAGATGGGCATCAGATTGGTACGACAGGTCAGCGCAACATCAAGGACCGAAGGGCCTGTATCGTGCTGTAATGTTCTATGAACACTCTGCCTACTGACATTAAACAGATACGCAGAAACGCAAATGCATACACAACCCTCCACCACCACCCTGTCTACTGCCAGTAAGCGCATAGACACAGAAACACAGAGACTATACACCCCACCACCTCCTTGTCTCCTGTCATTAAACAGATATATACTCAAACACACACACATCCCTCGACCACCACCCTGTTTCCTTGCCTTAATCAGATATACACAGAAACACACACGCACAACCCTCCACCACCACACTGTCTCCATCCCTTAAAACAAATATACACAGAAACATGTACACAAACCTCTACCACCACCCTGTCTCCTGCCCTTAAACAGATATACACAGACACACACATACATGCAGAACGCTCCACGCCACTCTGTATCCTGCAATTAATCATATACTCACAGAAACAGACACACACACAACCCTCCATCACCACCAGTCTGCCTCCTGTCATTGAGCAGATAAATACAGAAAAACATACATATCCATTCACCACCATCCTAACACCAGCATTAAACAGACAGAGTCAGAAAAAAACACAAAGAAAACCCTTCACCAACACTCTATCTCCTGCCATTTAACAGTTATACACAGAAACACAAACACACTAAATCCTCCAGCACTACCCTGTCTCCTAGAAGTAAGCACTTAGACACAGAAATACAGACATCTACCCTCCATCACCACCCTGTCTCCTGCCATTAAAAGGATATATGCAGAAACAGCCACATACACAACACTCCATGAACACCCTGCCTCCTGCCCTTAAACAGATATACACAAAACGCACATACATACACAGCCCTCCTCGACCATCTTGTCTCCTGCCATTAAATAGATATACACAGACACACACACACACACTCACAATATTCCACGAACAACATGTCTCCTGCCATTAAGCAGCTATATGCGGGAACACAGACAACCCTCCATGACCACCCTGTCTCCTGCCATTGAACAGATATACACAGAAACACACACAGCACCACCCTGTCTCCTGCCGTTAAGCACATACACACAAACACGCACACACAACCCTCCTCCACCACCCTGTCCTCCTGCCATTGAGCAGATATACACAGAAATACACATGTATAACCTTCTACCACCACCGTCTCCAGCCCTTGAATAGATATACACATAATCACACACACACACACACACACACACCTCTCCACGATAACCCTATCTCCTGCCATGAAACAGAGATACACAGAAACACACACACACACACACAACCCTCCAGCATCACCATATTTTCCTTCCATTGAGCAGATATGCACTGAAATACACACACAACCTTCGACTACCACCAGTCTGTCTCCTGTCATTAAACAGATATGTACAGAAAACACACACAAACCTGCGCCATCACCCGATCACCGACCATTAATCAGACATACACAGACAACCCTCCATCAACACTCTGTTTCCAGGCAATAATCAGGTATATACAGAATTGTCTGGCTGACAGAAAGTGGCTGTAGATGGAATGTATTCTGCCTGGATGACAGTGTTAAATGGTGTCCTGCAGGGCTCCTTTTGTATTTGGGCCTCTGCTCTTTGTAGCTTTTATAAATGACTTGGATGAGGAGGTTGAGGGTGGGTTAGTAAACTTGCAGAAGACACAAAGTTTGGAGATGTCGTTGATAGTATAGAGGGCTATGCAGGCTGCAGCGCGACATAGAATACAGAACTGGGCTGAGAAATGGCAGATTGAGTTCAACCTTGACAAATGCGAAGTGATGCATTGTGGAAGATGGAACTCGAATGCTGAATATAGGATTAAAGACAGGATTCTTGGCAGTGTGGAGGAACAGAGGGAACTTGGTGTGCAAGTACATATATTCCTCAAAGTTGCCACACAAGTGGATAGGGTTGTTAAGAAAGCATATGGTGTTTTGGCCTTCAGTAACAGGGGGATAGAGTTTAAGAGCCGTGCGGTTTTGCTGCAGCTCTGCAAGTCCCTGGTGAGGCAATACTTGGAATATTGTGTCCAGTTCTGGTCGCCCTACTATAGGAAAGATACAGAGGCTTAGGAGAGGGTGCAAAGAAGGTTACCAGGATGCTGCTTGAATTGGAGGGCTTGCTTTATGAAGAATAGTTGAATACGCTTGGACGTTTCTCTCTGGAGAGAAGGAGGAAGAAAGGAGACCAGACAGAGGTGTACAAAATAATGAGAGCAACAGATATAGTCAATAGCCAGAGAATTTTCCCCAGGGCAGGAATGACTGGTACTAGAACTCATAGTTTGAAAATATTAGTTGGAAGGTATGAAGGAGACGTCAGAGGTAATATTTTTTTTAACACAGAGCGAGTGAATGCATGGAATGCATTATCACTGGTCGTGGTAGAAGCAGAGTCATTGGGGGCATTTAAGCGACTGCTGGACATGCACATGGATAGCAGTGAGTTGAGGGGTGCATAGGTTGTTACTATATTTTACATTAGGATTAAATCTCGGCACAACATTTTGGGTCAAAGGGACTGTTTGTGCTGCACTTTCTATGTTCTATGTTGTCTGACAAGTGTGAGTCGATCTGTGACACAATAATGCCAACTGCAAAAGATGTTTAAAGACTTCATTGAGTTGCAAAGTTGTCAGCACTACAAGTATGTTTTGGTCAATGTTGATTTTATTTTCCTTGGTGGGTTACCCCACTTCCTACGCTACTGCTAAAATTGTTGTAAACATTTTACTCAGGGTGATTATTACCTCTTTTGGTATTTGCTTTTGTCTACGTTCTGACAATGCCTCCCATTTTATTGGAGATATTAATGAGGAATTATGCTTCATTGTGATTATTGCCCACAGGCTGCAGGGCTCGTGGAGCATGGTGACCAGAATCTGAAAACTAAACTTACCAAATGGACTTCCAAGACAAGTCTTTACCGGGTGAGGGTGGAGTCTCTGTTATTGTTCCAGAGGAACTCCTGTGGGGAAAACTCGCTTGTCCCCAGCCGAAATCATCCGAGATCGAGCTGTCCTCTCGCCTTGATATGATGCTTTCTCCCCTATTCCTTTCCATCACATGACTGACAATATGTCCTCCTGTGTTCTTTACTTGACCAACGTTTTGGGGGATCCTCACTCTAATGCATGTGATGCTCCCCTCCCTCAACAATATCCCAACTGTTGAATATCCCAACTCTCATCATGATTTGCTGCAGCCTCCAATCTCAATGGCAAGGGCCCTTCCATGTTCTCCTCACCAGCCTGACTGCTGTTAAGGTTGCCGGGCAATCCACCTGGGTTCACCTTCATCATTCCAACTTCATTAGATGATCCCCTTCTGGATTCGGGTAGGGTGGATTATGATGGTGGTGATGATGGAGATGGAGACGATGGGGACCTCGAAGACGAACCGGAATCAGTTGGTAACAAACCAGAATACTATGATATAACTGCATGTTCCAACTTGTAATTCTTCTTCTGTTTTACATACCCTAATCCTTAATGCAGAACAACTATTATGATGAAGGTCAAACTTAGCCTGTTATGTGGACTCGTTGTCGCTGGCATTAAAGGTGAAGAGTGGGCTGTTTACCCGTGTGATCCTGAGCAACCAGAAACTGTGTAGTGTTTAAGCTGAAAAGATGTCCTTACGTGCCTGAGAAACTGATGCCTTCGATGCCACAATGGTCAACTGCATCAAGAAGATCGGACAGTTCATTTACAGAACAAGTCTCAATGATCTTTACCCTGTCAAGGTGTTTTGTGGCAGTTTGATTTCAGTTGTCCTTTCGGTGTTCCTGTTAAGTGTTGCCTCTACTCAGAGAGGCCTAAATCGGCACGTCGCAAAAGAGAAAGGGGAAGATGTCGTCCCTCACTAACAATTTGTTTTTGCAAAGTCATCATAAAATATTCAGCCAGCATGAAGTGGTCTGTTACACCCTCACACCAGGAAAGGGCTCTTTGACACCTTTCCCCCTCCTGAATCCCAACTACGGAGTATGGAATACCTGTTAGGCATTTATTGGATATAATCTTTCCTTTGATTATTACTTATCACCACCTGCTAGCCTGTGGAATTCCTATAATAAGTCTGGAAAGCCTATCCAATTTGTTGCAACTGTACAGAATGGGGATGCACTTAAGTGAATGTGACTTTGTTTATTCCATATGCCTTGGTCGAATGTACCAATTGCTACTGCTTCCCTGTGGCGCCTCACATCTCGTGCATATGCCTACTGTGTCTCTATTATTGTGGATATTCAGCTCTTTGTGGTGTTTAATGGAACAAACCTTACTATGAGACCCCTAATAGTACCTCCACCTTCTCAATTGTGGGATGGAAAGAAAGGCATTGAATCGATTAATTGAAACATCAATTATCCGAATGAACTGTTGCTCGCCCATCTCGATCAGATAATGGAGGTTCCTGTGTCAACCAGGTGGATGAGAATTTGGTGTTGTGTGATTTTTTTTTCCTTCACCCAATCAACCCCTGCTCGATCCTACTGAATGGCCCCAATGTTGACCCTGTTCCAGTTTAAGAGCTTAATTTGTGGACCTCTCTGATCTTTTTCCATAACTATGTAAAAATGAAGACAGTTATGATAACTGGATCCAAAGTGCTCTCTGACTGACACTTCAGTCACTTGGCCGACCTCGTTTTCTGAGGGGAGGTCCAGTGTTGCATCCACCTGAGTAGCGTAGAGCACTCTACAACTTGATTTAGGAAACGTTCTTAGACATATTTGACAAATTCCATCCCGTATGGTCCTTTTACATTCTGGGTGACCCAGTAAATCCAGGGGAAGTTAAAATCTCCATCCAAGACTACTCTAATATTTTTATAGGTACCTGCAATCTCACTACACATTTTCTCCTCTCGTACCCGCTGGCTATTTGGGGCTCCAGAACACCATCCCAACATTCTGACCATTCTCTTCTTATTTCTAACTTTTACAAATATGGCCTCATGTGATGACTGCTTAACAATATTGTCTCTCAGCACTGTTTTTATGTCCTCCCTAATCAAAGGGACAACTCCCCCTTCTCACTTACTTGTCCTTCTGTTACGCCTGTAGTTTCTGTATTCTGGAACACTGAGCTGCCAGTCCTGCCATTCCCTCGGCCATGTTTCTGTTATGGCTGTAATATCCTAGTCCCCAGACCTTATCCATGGGCGGAACTTGTCTGCCTTACCAGTCAGGCCTCGTGCATTGAAATTAATGACCTTTTAACCAGAAGTCTTTTCCCTCCCTATACTGTGCCCGGATATCCTGGAGAGGAAACTTGCTCTCGATGGTTGATGTATTTTCCCCTGACTAGTTGATGGCCCCTCTCTTATTCAGACTCCCAACTCCCTGACAAACTAGTTTAAACCCGGCCGGGTAATACTAGCAAATCTCCTTCCAGGGATACAGGTGCCCCTCTGCTTCCAGTGCAAACCATCCCCCTGGTACAGGTCACCTCTACCCCAGAAGAGATCCCAATGACCTAAGAACTGAAAATCCTGCCCCCTACAACAGCTCCTCTGCCACACATCCATCCGGTCTATCTTTCAATTTTTATCCTCATTGGCACGTGGCACTGGGAGTTACATGGAGATCTTTCACCTCAATATCCTGTTTTTTTTTTCTCACCTAACTCTCTGTACTCATTTCACAGGACCCCATCCCCTTGTCTACCTCTGTCAAGTGGGCCGATGTGCACAATGACCTCTGGCTGTTAACCCTCCCTTCAGAATGTTCAGTAACCGCTCAGAGACATCTTGACTCTGGTACCCGGGAGGCAGCACACCATCCTGGGGTCTCTTCTACAGCCAAATAGCCTCCTGCCTGTCCCCCTCACAACTGATTCTCCTATCAGTATTGCAATCATTAGACCGGATCTGGCAAACAGAGACAGGGATGAACTACCTGCAGTCGGGTCGATATTAGGAAAGTGGGAGTAATTACAAGTGATGCTGTGAAAGCTCGGGGCCAGTGGGTTCCTTGAAGAGTGAATAGTAAAGGCAGCTATTTCAGCGAATACTGATCAAGCAATATCGTCAGTTTGAAAAAGAAAATACAGTGCATTAAAATCAGGTGAAGCCATTCACAAATATAGAGAGTGCAAGGGGATTTGGAAATTGAGGGACAAACAATGGTCAAGAAAAATATTTGGCAGATACAACTGAGGTAAAGCCACAGGTATTTTATCACCATTTTTAGCATAAGAGGCTTCTCAGCAAAAGAGGGAGGAATGTTAAAAACCAAAGGGACAATCTGTGCATGGAGCCAGAGGAAGTAGGTGAGATCTTCAATGAATATTTCCCACCTGTATTCACACAGGAGAAATCCCGGGGATTTCAGCCGGGATGGTGAGGTTCGAGAACATGGTAAGATCAATAAGGAGGAGGTATTAAATATTTTCACAGGCATAAAAAAGTGGAGAAATCCACAGTGCCCAATGAAATGTATCCCAGGCTGCTGTGGGAGGTAAGGGAGGAGATTGCTGGGGTCCTGGTGGATATATTTGAAACTTTGCTGGCCACAGGTGAAGTGGTGAACGACTGGAGGATCGCTAATGTGGTTCCTTTGTTCAGGAAGGGCAGCAGGGACAGGCCAGGTAATTACAGAGCAGATAGTGTGACAGCAGGGGAAGGGAAATTATTGGGAACAATTCTGAGGGACAGTTTGTATTCATAACTGGAAAGGCAGGAATTGATTAGGGTTAGTCTGCACGGATTTGATACAGAAAGATCTTGTCTGGTGAAATCAGTTCAGTTTTTTGAAATGGTGTCTGAAAATGTTGATGAGTGCAGTGTAGATGATGTGGGTTCCATGGAGTTCATTCAGGCCTTTGACAAGGACCCACATGGAAGGCTGGTCCAAAAGGGAAGAGCCCATGGGATCCAAGGCAATTTGGCAATTTGGATTCACAATTGGTGGAGGGTTGTTTTTGTGATTGAAAGCCTTTACCCAGCGGGTGTACCACAGGGATCTGTGCAGGAGCCATTGCTGAACATTATGGCATTAATCACTCGGATATGAAAGCAGAAGGTATCATTATTAGGTTTTACAGATGACATGAAAGGTGAGGGCGTTGTCCACAGTGAGGAGGATGGTCTCAGGCTACAGTCTGAAGGTTGAGGCTGGGACAGAATTTTAACAGAGTAATTTCAATTGATTAGCCAGGCAAGAGCACAGCAGGCAATGAGGGAACACGCATCAATTAAACTGCATTTACTTTGATGTAAAATGCCTGACAGGTAAGGCAGATGAATGCACGGCATGGATGGGAACATGTGACTGGGAAATCACAGGAGTTACAGAAACACAGCTGAGGGAGGGACAGGACTCGCAGATCATTGTTCCCGAGGACAGATTCAACAGCAAAGATAGAAGCAGGGGCAAGAGAAGAGGGGGAGTGGAGTTTTTGATCAGTGAAAATATCACTGCAGCACTGAGAGAGGATATTCCTGGGGATCGCCAGTGAAGCTATGTTAGTGGAACTGAGAAATAAGAATGAATAATCAGTTTGATATGACTGTACTACAGGCCCGCAGTAGTCAGCAGGAAATTGAGCAGCAAATACGTCGGAGATCTCAGATATCTGAAAGAATGGTAGGATTGTAATGGTCATGGATTTTAACTTTCCAAACCTATACCGGGACTACCAGAGTGTTCACAGCTTGGATGGGAAGAATTTGTTTTTAGATTAGATTAGATTACTTACAGTGTGGAAACAGGCCCTTCGGCCCAACACTTCCAGACCGTCCCGCCGAAGCGCACCCAAACAGACCCATTCCCCTACATTTACCCCTTCACTTAACACTTCGGACAATTTATCATGGCCAATTCACCTAACCTGCACATTTTTGCCGGCGGGAATTAAAACCGTGTCTTTGGCACTGTGAGGTAGCAGTGCTAACCACTGTGCCACTGTGCCGTGTTGAGTGTGTTCAAGAAAACTGTCTCAATCAGTATGTAACTCGTCCGACTGGAGAAAGGGATAAAACCTGACCTTCCCTTGGGAAACAAGGTAGGGAAAGGGGCTGAAGAGTTTTTGTGGTGACTTTGCAAAAGTGGTCCCCCAATTCTATTAGTTTGAAAGTAGCAATGGAAAAGGACAGGCCTGGTCCACAAGTTAAAGATCAAAACTAGTCTTGCCACAATCTAGAAGGTATTAGACAAGACCGTCCAAATGATGATTCGTGGAGTCTATTTGCAGGTAAAGGGACGTTGGGCAAAGTGGGATGCTTTCAAAAGAGAGATAAATTAAGATTTCATTTCCAGCATATTCCTGTTAGTGTGAAAGACAATGCTGACACAAGTGGGAAACACTGGATGACTGAGGGTATTGAGACTCTGGTCAAGCCAAAAGGGGGCACATGTCATATACAGCCAGCTGGATTAAGTCAATCCCTTGAAGAATATTGTGGGTGTAGTAATACTCTAAAGAGGGAAACCATGAGGACGCAAAGGGGGCCTGACAGAGCTTTTGCAGAGAAGGTTCAGGAAAACCTACAGAGATTCTACAAGTGTATTAGCAACAGAAGATTAACTCTGGACAGAATGTGACTCCTTAAAGATTTACGAAGCCATCCATGTGTGAACACACAGGAAATGGGTGAGATCTGACAAAAAAAACTTCACGTCAGACCTTACTGTGGAGAAAACACACTGGAAAAGCAGAGAAATAAAAAACAGGGAAAACAGTGCTGTTTTCAAAAGAGTCCACATTGGAGAACAGGAGGTGCTGAAGGTTTCCAAACGCATTAAAATTAGACAACTCCCTGGGAACGAATCAAGTATATCCCAGGACATTGGGGTAAGTTAGAGAAGACACTTACTATGATATTTCTATCACTGACAGCCAAGGGTGATGAGCTGGGAGCCTGGAGGGTGGCAAATGTTGTGGCAGTATTTAGGAAAGGCTGCGACTGAAAGCTAGGGACATAAACACCAATTAGCTTGATGTCAGTGTTGCCAATGCTGTTGGACGCAATTCCACGGGACAGGACTTACAAGCATTTGGAAAGGCAACGATTGATTAGGGATATTCAGCATAACTTTGTGCATACAAAGTCGTGTCTCTCAAACTTGATAGAGTTTGTTGAAGAGGTGACCAAGAAGGTGGATGAAAGCAGAGCAGTGGACGTTGTCTATTCCTGACTTCATTAAGGCCTTTGACAGGGTTTAGTCTTTACACTGGTTAGTAATTTTAGATCACATGCGATCAGGGAGAGCAAGACACATGGACACAAAATGGGCTTGACAGCAGGAGACAGAGGGTAGTGGGAGAGGTTTTTTGGACAGACTGGAGGCCTCTGACCAGCGGTGTGCCACAAGCATTGGTGCTGGGGTCACGCATGTGCATTTTTGACAGAAACGAGAACATATGAATTCTTGTTAGTACGTTTGTGGATAGTAAAATAAGTGTTATAGTGGGCAGTGACTACAGTTATCAAAGGTGATCTCAACCAACTGAACCAATGGGTTAAGAAATAAAAGATGGAGCTGAATTCAGATGTTGGATTTTGTTAAGACAAACCAGGGACGACTAATACAATTAATAGCAGAGCTCTGGATAGTGTTGTCGAACAGAGAGAGACCAAGGGATGCAGTTACACTGTTCCTTGGAAGTGGCGTCACAGGTGGAAAGGCCAGGGAAAGCAGCATTTGGCACACTCGCCCTCATGGGTCAGAGCATTGACTACCTGAGTTGGTCCATCATGATACGACTGCATCAGACATTGCTGGGACTCTAGTTGGAGTACTGCGTAGAATTCCGATCCTCCTACTTTAGGAAACATATTCTGAATCTGCAAATGGAGCAAAGATTGACGAAAAAGTTACTGATACTGGAGGGTTTGACAGAAACATAGAGGCTGGCTAAGCTGGAAAGCAACATGGCCGGGGTGGGCGTGGGGGAGGGGAATGAGATAGATTTGGCAGATAAGATTAAGGGAATCCAAAGACATTCTACAGCACACAAGTACAAAAAAGCTACTAGAGAGACAAAAGAGCCCCTCAAAGATCAATAAGGGCATCCATGGCTGGAACCACAGGGAATGGGCGTGCCCCGAAATGAATATTTCATGTCAGAAAGTATTGTGGACAAAGACTAGGAAACAAAAGGAAAGAAACAGTGCTGTCTTGAAAAGAGACCCCGTTACAGAAGAGGTGGTGCTGGAGGTCTTAGAACACAAAGGTAGAGAAAGTCCTAGGTCCTGAACAAGTGTATGTGGAGGGACTATCAGGAAGGGAGGAGGTTACAGAGACAGGAACTGTTATAGGAGTTAAAAATTATTGAAGACACTGGTCCACGAGACATGGTATATGTACAGTGTTGGAGGGGGAGCACAGAACAGAAAGATCCCAAGCAGCATTCCCACACACTCATGGGAAGCCTGCTTTCCCCTCTGTTATACTGATATTCACTAAGATATCACAAGCCTGGATTGATAACTGTGACACTCCCGACACTGTCTCAGTCCAACAGGCCTTAAAGTAGGGCTGGTGATTGACTTGGGGTGTGTCTGTACTGTGCTCCCCCTCCAGTACTGTACCTGTGTCATGTCTTGTTAGCCGATGTTTGGAGCCCTCTCATTGCTCTCTGCTCTGTGCACTGTGAGTGATCTTACTTCACTGCAGGATTTATTGAAGGTTCCAGATCTCCCTGCCCTTTGTCTCTCTGGCTAACCAACCATCTTCAATGTGGTGATGGATGAGATACACAGTAGTTGGGAAGTCTACTGAGTCAGCAACTTCCTGATTACCTGCAGGAGACAGAGAAATAGACAGGATGGAAAATTAGACTGATGTCGTGAGGATCACACATGGAGAATGACACTGAGTCCCACAGAGATCTGGAAAATCCCAGTCTCCATTCCTGGCCTATGCTTTTGTGTCTATCTGAAGTGGAGGATCCGTTGTCTCAGGATCTGGAGTAGCTGTAAGAGTGAGATACACTGACAGAGGCAGAGATTGGACCCCCACAATGAGAAATACGAAATGGAGAGATACTGAGTGATATCACCAGAGTGCAGGAAGGTATCAGGATCAAACAATCATGAAGGAAAAACAGGTTTAGCTCCATGATGCACTGGTATCAGTGTTCAGGGATGAATAGCCGGTGAGCAGGCGAAGTGATGGCCGAGTGGTGTTATTGCTAGAGCATGTATCCAAAACCTCAGCTAATGTTCGGGGGAGGAAGGTTTGAACCCCACCATCTGAAATGGTGGAATTTCAAATAAATTATTTTAAAAATAGTAATTGACAATCCATCAATACCATCACTGATGTACAATAAATCCAAACACTTCGCCTTTCAAGAAGGACATCTGCCCACCCTCACGTGGTCTGCATGACATCCCCACAACAAGTATTTGCCTCTCAATTATCCTCTGAAATGGCTGAGCAGGTTACTCAGCTGAACGGCAGCTAGGGCTGGGCAAGAAAGTTTGGTCAGCTAGAGATATCTATATCCCATACTTGATTTAAAAAAAGTTCCGATGGACTGGGGCCAGTGACCTGGTCAATGATGTCAGTAGGTTTATGGACAGGGCTTTAAACTGAGAGAGGATGCGGGGACAGGGTTCTGGTGAAAGGAGTTTTCCAAATCCAAAGGGAAAAGGTGACACATCAGAACAGCCTGGGGAATGTGGCCACAGACAAGCAGAAAGGAACAGAATGAGACAGAGATTAACTAAAACTATACATCAGCGAATCGATTTGTGACAGGAAATTGTGGGAAAGAGTAAATTGCGTTTTTTTTTTCTTGGAATGGACAAAGTCTCTTCAATAAGGTGGATGGATTTGTGACACAGAGGTGAAAGAGATTTAAAACAGCAGAGAGATGTGGTTACAGGGCGAACAAAAGGTGGAAAATAAATATTCAATAGTTCACAAGCTTGCAGAAACTCAGGCAAAATGGGTAACACTAACAATAATGGATAACAAAGGCATTACAGAGAAAGCATTTGTTCTCAGATCATGAAGTAGAGTCAGTCTGAATGTAAATTCTGGCTACTACTTGCCAAGGACACAAGGAGCAGAAGAGAATTCTCCCCCTAACGGCATGTCATTGCTCATCACTGCATTAAACAGGAACTCACTGCAACTTTTAATAAACGTATTGTGATAATTTAGTGAACTTCAACATTCATGCAATCTTGACAATCATATTGACAAGAGTGATATTCGAAGAGGAGATTGTAGAATTCGTTTTCAGTGTTTCTTTGAATAACACATTGTGCAACTGGCTAGGGATATAACTATCTCAGAGCGAACCTTGTGTGATGAAACTTAGTGAATGAGTAATGTCACTGGGAGAGATCCTCCGGGAAATTTTGATAAAGTGCAGTTTAAATAAATATAAAGTTTTAATGTGAATCACAGAAAGGACAAATTACAACCAGAAAGAAAAATAGCCAGTTACATGAGTTTGAGAGGAGAACTGACCAAGATAAACAGGCTAAACAAACTGAAAGATGTCTCTGTAAATGAACAGTGGAAAACATTTAAAGGGACAGTGAAAAATATTCTACAAAAGGGCATTCTATTGAAACAGATCAATCCTCAGCAAGACATTCCCACCTGTCCCTCACTCAGGACAAAATGGTTCATATTAGATTATCAGGCTGAGAAGGTGACCACAGAGTACTTAAAATCCTGAAGAGAGAGACTGTTTTAGGTTTTAATGGGATTGCAAAGGGTCTGCTAGCAGGAGGAGGGCAGTGTGAAGGGGAATCATTGTCATGGTTTAATGACACAATAGGATAAGGGAGAGGTGAAAGTGCTGGAGGTGGTGAGAGTGTTACAGAGAGTGCTCAGGGCCTTAACGGTGTTACAAAGCCAGTACGGAAGGGAAGGGCATATGTATCTTTAGTTATTCATGCGATGTAGGTGTCACTGATTGGACCAGAATTCTTTGCCCCAATGCGAATTATCCAGAGGGTAGCTCAGAATCAGCTATATTGCTGTGGGTCTGGAGTTACATACAGGCCACACCAGGTTAGACTGTCAGATGTGCTTCCCTAAAGGAGGTAAGTGAACCAAATGAGTTCTTTTTACTGATTAGCAGCTTTTACGGTTACCTCACCAGTGTCTTGTACAGGTACAACATGGTAAAAGCAAGGGCTGCAGATGCTGGAAACCAGAGTCCAGATGATAGTGTTGCTGGAAAAGCACAACAGGTCAGGCAGCAACTTGACGTCCCAACTCTTACTCTCAATGCTCTGCCCAGTGAACGTAACCTTCCCAAACACCTGTCTCACCAGCCTGTCTACCTGTGACACCACTTACAAAGAACTGTGTACCTGCATCCCTGGGTCTCTGACTGACAACACTACCTAGGGCCCGAACAATAACTGTACAAGTCCCACCCTGGTTTGTTTCACCAAAATGGAACACTTCACATTTATCTAATTAAATTCCATCTGCTATTCTTCAGCCCACTATCCCAGCAGTACTGTTAATCTTGTTGTATCACAGATAACCTTCTTCACTGTCCACTTTGCTACCAATTTTAGTATCACCCAAAAAGCCTACTTGCCAGGAAACCAATGTTCCCATCCAAACCATTTATCCAAATGACAAACAACAGTGGGCCCACTACACCGCTGGTCACATGCCTCCAGTCTGAAAAACAACATGTCTCCCACCACCCTCTGTCTCTGACCATCAAGCCAATTTTGTATCCAGTGGATTAGCTCCTCCTGAATGCCATATCCTTTTACATTGATCTGGGCTTATTACCCAGTTTACCATACGGAACGTAGAACACAGAACAGTACAGAACAAGACACTTCGGCCATGATGCCATGCCAACATTTTACCCGACTCGAAGATCAAACTAACCTACACACGCTTCATTTTATGATCATCCATGTGCCTATCCAAGAGCCCATTAAATGTACAGTTCCACCCACCCACCACTCTCTGTGTAAAGAACCTACATCTGAAACTGGCGGCACGGTGGCACAGTGGTTAGCACTGCTGTCTCACAGCGCCTGCGACCCGGGTTCAATTCCCGACTCAGGCGACTGACTGTGTGGAGTTTGCATGTTCTCCCCGTGTCTGCGTGGGTTTCCTCCGGGTGCTCCGGTTTCCTCCAACAGTCCAAAGATGTGCGGGTCAGGTGAATTGGCCGTGCTAAATTGCCCGTAGTGTTAGGTAAGAGGTAAATGTAGGGGTATGGGTGGGTTGCGGGTCGGTGTGGACTTGTTGGGCCGAAGGGCCTGTTTCCACACTGTAAGTAATCTAATCTAATACCCATCCTCCAGTCACCTTAAAATTATGCCCCCTGTAATAGCCATGTATGCGACGGAATAAAGATGTCGCTCACTATTCACTATCTATACCTCACACCATCTTGTTCACCTGTACCAAGTCGCCCCTCACCTTTCTTCACTCCAATGAGAAAAGCCTTAGCTCTTTCAACCTTTCTTCATAAGATATGCTCTCCAGTCCAGGCAGAATCCTGGTAAATCTCCTCTTTCCCCTCTCTGAGGCTTCCACGTCCTTCCTGTAATGAGGGGATCTAAACTGAACACAATATTCTAAGTGGGGTCCAAACAGGGCTCTCTAGAGCTGCATCATAACCTCACGGCTTTAAAACTCAATCCCCCAGCTAATGAAAGCCAATAAAACATATTCCTTCTTAACAACATTATCAGCTTGGTGGCAAATTTGACGGTTCTCAGGTCATGAAATCCAAGATCCATCGGTTCCCCCATACTATCCAGTATTCCGTCTTTTCCCCTGTATTCTGCGTTCAAGTCTGACCTTCCAAAATGAATCACTTCTTACTTTTCCAGGTTTGACTCCATCTGCCACTTCTCAGCCCAGCTCTATAGCCTGTCAATGTCCCGTTGCAACCTCCAACAGCCCTCCACACTATTCACCACTCCACCAACCATCTTGTCATTGGGAAACTTACTAACGCACTCTTTCACTCACACATCCAAGTCATTCATAAACTCACAAAGAGCAGAGGTCCTGTAACTTCTCCCTGTAGAAAACCACTGGTCACTGAGCTCCAGGCTGAATGCTTTCCATCTGTCATCAACCCCTATCTTCTATGGGCCTGGAATTCTGTATCCAGACAGACAGGCTTCCCTGTATCCCATGCTCTGTACTTTCTCAATGAGCCATAAACGTGTTTTGTCACATTCTCAAAGGATTCAATAAGATTTGTGAGGCATGACCTGTCCCTTACAAAGCCATGCTGAATGTCTCAATCAAGCTATGGTTTTTAAGGAATTATAAATCCCGTCTCTCAGAGTCCTCTCCGATAATCTGCACATCACAGACAGAAAAGGACAGGTCTGTAGTACCCAGGATTATCTCTATTCCCTTTCTTGAACAACGCCCAGGATGTTGCCTGGCATGGTAGGAAGATCGTATGAGGAAAGGATGAGGCACTTGGGGCTGTTCTCATTGGAGAAAAGAAGGTTTAGGGGAGATTTGATAGAGGTGTACAAGATGATTAGGGGTTTAGATAGGGTTGACAGTGAGAACGTTTTTCCGCTAATGGAGTCAGCTGTTACTAGGGGACACAGCTTTAAATTAAGGGGTGGTAGGTATAGGACAGATGTTAGGGGTAGATTCTTTACTCAGTGGGTTGTGAGTGCATGGAATGCCCTGCCAGTAGCAGTGGTGGACTCTCCCTCTTTATGGTCATTTAAGTGGGCATTGGATAAGCATATGGAGGTTATTGGGCTAATGTAGGTTAGGTAGGCTTCGGTTAGCGCAACATCGAGGGCCGAAGGGCCTGTACTGCGCTGTATTTTTCTATGTTCTATGTTCTAACGCATGGCTGATTCACCTAACCTGCTCATCTTTGGACTGTGGGAGGAAACGGAGGAAACCCACGCAGACACAGGGAGAATGTGCAAACTCCACACAGACAGTCGCCTGGGGCTGGAATCGAAATCATGTCCCTGGTGCTGTGAGGCAGCAGTGCTAACCACTGAGCCACCGTGCTAGCCCATTTAATCTCTGGAGCCCTGCTTCGGATCCTTGGTTCCTCAACCTTAGGTTAGCTTCCTTCTTCCTCTTGACAAGATGTTCTGCATCGCTTGGAACCTTGTCGACATGAAGTCCATGTCGACAGCATTGACTGCTCTGCCTTTACCTATCTTTTGGCCAACTCCTCGAAGAGTCAATCCGGTTTGTGAAATACGGTTTTCCACTCGCAAAGCCATGCTGACTATCTCTAATCAGCCCTTGCCTTTCCAAATATACGTAGCTCCTTTCTCTCAGAATCTCCTCCAAAAACTTACCCAGCATTGGGCTCATGGCGCTGTAATTTCCTGGCGTTTCCCTGCAGCCCTTAAGTGATGGAACATCATTAGCCGCCCTGCAGTCTTCAGGTAACTCGTTGTGCCTATTGATAATATAAATATTTCTGTTAAGGACACTGCAATCTCTTCCCTAGCTTCCCATAATATTCAAGGATAGACCTAATGAGCTGCTGAGGATTGAGCTACCTTTATTTGTTTTAAGGTTCCAGCACTTCCTCTTCTTTGTTGAGGATTCTTTCCAAGACATCACTATTTATTTCCCCAAGTTCCCGAGCTTCCATGTCTTTCTCCACGGTAACTGCTGACAACAGTATTTTGTCTAATATCTCACCCACCTCCTGATAGTTAAGGGGCCCTATTCTCTACCAAGTTACTCTTTAGCCCTTATTGAAACTTGTATAAAGGTTTCTGAAAATTTAAATAAACCGTATCTTCGGTACAGCCACTCCTACACCCGTAACTATCCTGCCATTTATACTCACACCAATGAAAATACAATCCTACAGGCTCAAAGCCACATTCTGTTTTTATTAAATGTGTTTCTAAGGGTCCAGTTATTGTTTATTGACATTTCCTTTCTAATACATTTAATCTCCCAACTTACTGTCAGACTAACGAACACTGCTTGGTTTCAGACTGGCAGCAGAATGGGTTATGGTAGTTTTATTTATCCATCTGAAAAAGGTAGCTTACAGGTTCAACAGGTAGTAGAGGCTTTGGAAATAGGGAGGGTCATGGAGACTGAAGTACATTATGGAGATAGGGAGTGATGTGTGGACTGTACGAGATTATAGACATAGAGAGTGCAGTGGTGACTGAAGAACATTATGGAGATAGGGAGTGCTGTGGGGCCTGAAAGAGGCCAAGGAGATATGGAGGGCTCTTGGGACTGAAGGAGGTTGCACAGATCAGGAGGATCATGGGGATTAAATTACTTACAGTATGGAAACAGGTCCTTGACCCAACAAGTCCACACTGAACCACTGACGCACACCCAACCAGACCCATTCCCCTACATTTACCCCTGCACCTAACACTATGGGCAATTTAGCGTGGCCAGTTCAACTAATCTGCACATTTTTGGACAGTGGGAGGAAACAGGAGCAACCAGAGGAAATCTGCGCGGACACTGGGAGAATGTGCAAACTCCATACAGTCAGTGGCCTGAGGCGGGAAATGAACCCAGGAAACTGGCGCTGCGAGGCAGCAGTGCTAACCACTGTGCCACCATGCCGCCCACTAAGATTGAAGGAGGTTACTCTGAAAGGGAGGGTCGTTGGGTCTGAATGAGATTATGGATTTAGGGAGGTTTGTGGGGAATGATTCAGGTTACATGGATAGGAAGAGTCATGGGGACTGAAGGAGTTTGTGGAGATAGGGAGGGCTGTGGGGACTGAAGGGGCTTACAAAATTGGGATGACTGTGGGGACTGAAGGAGGCTATGGAGATAGTAAGTCTATAGAGAAGCACAGGAAAGAAGAGCAGGTATCGGCCCTTTGACCACAGAGTCCGTCCCACCATTAAATATGATCATGACTGATCATCTAACCCAGTACAGTATTCCTTTCACACTTTACTCCGATATTATAGTTACTACTGGCATTTAGTGATACAGCGGGCTGTAGTAACCGGGACAGGGGTGTATCTTATAAAGATAGGGAGGGTTGTGGAAGCTCGAACAGGTGACAGGTACAGGGAATGTTTTAGGAATGGGAGGACTTTACACGGATTTGGAGGAATGCAGGGATGGGACGTGGTAACAATCACAGGGAGGATTTTGGGAGATCGATCTGAGACAAGTACAGTTGAGAATACAAGTGAGTCAAAAAGTGAGGGCAGGCAGGGACAAGGTAGGACTAATAAATTAAACTGGATTTATTTCAATGCAAGGGGCCTAACAGGAACGGCAGATGAACTCATGGCATGGTTAGGAACATGGGACTGGGATCTCATAGCAATTGCAGAAACATGACTCAGGGATGGGCAGGACTGGCAGCTAATGTTCCAGGATACAAATGCTACAGGAAGGATAGAAAGGAAGGCAAGAGAGGAGGTGAAGTGGCATTTTTGATAAGGGATAGCATTACAGCTGTGCTGAGGGAAGATATTCCCAGAAATACATCCAGGGAAGTTGTATGGGTGAAACTGAGAAATAAGAAAGGGGTGATCACCCTATTGGGATTGTATTATAGATCCCCAATAGTCAGAGGGAAATTGAGAAACAAACTTGTAAGGAGATCTCAGCTATTCTTAAGAATAATAGGTAGTTTAGGTAGGGGATTTTAACTTTCCAAACATCGACTGGGATTGCCATAGTGTTAAAGGTTTAGATGGAGATGAATTTCTTACGTGTGTACAAGACAATTTTCTGATTCAGTATGTGGATGCACCTACGAGAGAAGGTGCAAAAATTGACCTACTCTTGGGAAATAAGGCAGGGCAGGTGATTGAGGTGCCAATGGGGGAGTACTTTGGGACCAGCGACCATAATTCTATTAGTTTTAAAATAGTGATGGAAAAGGAAATACCTGATCTAAAAGTTGAGGTTCTAAATTGAAGGAAGGCCAATTTTGACCTGATTAGGCAAGAACTTTTGAAAGCTGATTGTAGGTAGATGTTCACAGGCAAAGGGACAGCTGGGAAAAGGGAAGCCTTCAGAAATGAGATGACAAGAGTCCAGAGAAAGTATATTCCGGTCAGGATGAAAGGGAAGCTGGTAGGTATAGGGAATGCTGGATGATGACAGAAATTGAGGGTTGGTTAGGAAAAAGAAGGAAGCAAATGTCAGGTATAGATAGGATTGATCGAGTGAACACTTAGAAGAGTATAAAGGAAGTAGGAGTATACTTAAGAGGGAAGTCAGGAAGGCAAAACGGGGACATGAGATAGCTTTGGCAAATAGAATTAAGGAGAATCCAAAGGGTTTTTACAAATGTATTAAGGACTAAGGGTAATTACGGAGAGAATAGGGCCCCTCAAAGGACAGCAAGACAGCCATTGTGTGGAGCCACAAGAAATGGGGGAGATACTAAATGAATATTTAGTATCTCCGCCATTATTTATTGTGGAAAATGATATGGAAGATATAGACTGTAGGGAAATAAATGGTGACATCTTGCAAAATGTCCAGAAAAACAGTAGAAAGTGCTGGATGTCTTGAAACGGTTAAAGGTGGATCGAGGACCTGATCAGTTGGCTCAAAGGTAAAAGGCAGAGGGTGATGGTGGAGGGTTGTTTTTTCAGACTGGAGGCCTGTGACCAGTGGAGTGCCACAAGGATTGGTGTTGGGACCTCTCCTTTTTGTCATTTACATAAATGATTTGGATGTGAGCATAAGAGGTACGGTTAGTAAGCTTGCAGATGACACCAAAATTGGTGGTGTAGCGGACAGCGAAGAGGGTTACACCAGATTACAACAGGATCTGGACCAGATGGGCTAATGGGCTGAGAAGTGGCAGACGGAGATAAATTCAGATAAATGCGAGGTGCTGCATTTTGGGAACGCAAATTTTAGCAGGACTTATACACGTAATGGTAAGATCCAAGAGAGTGTTGGTGAACAAAGAGACCTTGGAGTGCAAGTTCGTAGCTCCTTGAAAGTGGAGTTGCAGGTAGATAGGATAGTGAAGGCGGCGTTTGGTATGCTTTCCTTTATTAGTCAGAGAATTGAGTACAGGAGTTGGGAGGTCATGTTGTGGCTGTACAGGACATTGGTTAGGCGTGCAATTCTGGTCTCCTTCCTATCAGAAAGAGGTTGTGAAACTTGAAAGGGTTCGGAAACGACTTACAAGGATATTGCCAAGGTTGGTGGATGTGAGCTACAAGGAGAGCCTGAACAGGCTTGGGCAGTTTTCCCTGGAGTGTCAGAGGCTGAGGGGTGACCTTACAGAGGTGTACAATATTATGAGGAGCTTGGTTAGAATAAATAGACAAAGCCTTTTATCTTGGGTCGGGGAGTCCAGAACTAGATGGCACAGGTTTCGGGTGAGAGGGAAAAGATATAAAAGAGACCCAAGGGGACACGTTTTCATGCAGAGGGTGGTACGTGAATGAGATGCCAGAGGATGTGGTGGAGACTAATACAATTGCAACATTTAAGAGGCATGTGGATAGCTATATGAATAGGAAGGGTTTGAGGGATATGGGCCTTTTCCTGACAGGTGGAACTATATTGGGTTGGGATATCTGGTCGGCATGGACAGGTTGGACCGAAGGGTCTGTTTCCATGCTGGACATCTCTATGATTCTATCACTCATGGAGGTTATAGAAATAAACTGTGTGGTCGCGCCTGGAGGAGATTAAAGGTATAAAGGTTTGTAGTTACTGAAGGAAATTACATCAATTGGGACCAGCAGAGTTTACAGAAACTGAGTGTGTTTTAGAGACAGGAAGAGTTCATAGTCATCATTAGAATTGCAGAAACTAATTTATGAGAGAAGCAGGGTCACTCTGCTTTGTGCCCAGAGACAAGGAGGAGTCTAACAGCTGGGGGAGGTTGTTGTGACGAGGAAGGTTACAGAGATCATGAAGGTAGTAGGAGTTGGAAAAAGTCACAAAGACAGGGAGGTTTTTCAGGTCTGGAAAGGACTACACTGACAGGGATGGCTTAAGGAACTGAAGAGTTGTTTTTCACAGATAAGTAGAGATGTGACAGAGCCCGGGATTAAAGGCAAAGGCAGAGACTTAGAGAGTTGGCCTGGTCGGAGGAGCTTACATGGATAGGCAGGATTGTAGGGGCTGATAGAGATAGGGGAAGTGGTATCTATGAAACAGACAATGGAGAAAATGACAGACATAGAGAGGTTCTGTGGAACAGATGAATTTACAGACAGGATGGTGATAATGAAACCTGAGATTTTTCTCATGTTCCTTGCCCAGCATTGTTCCTACATCATGCCCTCAGGTTCTGAATTAAAGCCCATGAACTCCTCCCTGTGCTGTTTACTGTGAGTGATCTTACCAGCTGCAGGATTTACTGAAGGCTCCAGATCTGACTCTCCATCTCTCTCCGGCTGACCAACCGTCTTCAATGTGGTGGTGGACAAAACAGGAATTGGGAATTCTGCTGAGTCAGGGACATCAGGAATACCTACAGGAGACAGAGAAATAGACAGAATGGGAAATTAGACGAATGCAATGAAGGTTACACATGGAGAATGGCACTGAGTCCCACATAGATCTGGAAAATCTGAGACTCCAGCCCTAGCCTGTGCTGTTGCTCCTCTCTGGAGTGGAGAATTCTCTTGGCTCAGGATCTGAGTAGCTGCAAGAGCGAGAGACACTGACAGAGGCAGCAATTAGACACACACAGTGAGGGATATCACATGGATAGAGACTGACTGATAACAACAGTGTGCAGGATAGTGTCAGGATCACACATGATATCATCAGAAGTAATTCTGACCAGTGAGCATTGCTACCAGTACTCAGGCAGGACTGAGCTATTTTATTGGGATAGACTCCTCTGATACCTGGATTATGCAGTGTGCTATCAACAGACACAGACGAGGAGTGGGGCAGGTCTGAGGTGAATGCAAATTCCCAATTCCAAAGAGAAAGTTTGAAATATTGGAACACCATGGAGATGCGGATGAAGACCAACAGAAAGAAACATTAAGGGACTGAGTTTATTAACATACGACATTGTCAAATAGATTTGTGACAGGAAATTATTGGTTAAAATAAAGTGAATGCCATTTCTGCCTTCACAATTCCTCATGCACCATAAGTGACATCACTTCCGCCCCTCACATCATCGCTGATGTCACAAACTCAGTGACTTCCGCGCCACCAACGCCACTCACCTGCATTCTGCTGACAACCCCTCCAGGTCCTAACGTCACCATCACCGCCCCCCAGAACCCTGAGGGGAACACCACAACTGCTCATAACTCCACTGTCATCCCCCCTAACACCACACCCACTCCAGTTACAGGCTCCGTCCCCTCCCCCAGCTCCACACCTACGCCAGGTCCCACCTCCCACTCCTGCCGAGTTTTCACCATTCCCCTGACCTCACCTTCATTGAGGACAAATGATCAGTCCTTTATCCCCCTCCGTCCACACATCAATGAATTTAATACAACGCCGTGACATTGAACATTTCTTCCACCGCCTCTGAGCGTACTTTCACAATCAAGACTCCCGCCCACCTTCCTAGGACCCCTTTGCCTGCCCCCAGTACACTCCATCCACCTGAATACCCCACACTGGCCAATTACCTGGTCTCTGCCTTTTCATTTCCAACTGCCACCAAGACATTAAATGCCGCAACCCATCTACCCCACTCTCCCACTCCAACCCAGTGGTGGATAGAGCTTGTTAGAAGGCCTATGGTGTATTAGCGTTCATTAGCAGAGGGATTGAATTCAAGAATCGTGAAGTGATGTTGCAGTTGTACAGGACTTTGGTTAGGCCACATTTGGAGTACTGTGTGCAGTTCTGGTCGCCTCACTTTAGGAAAAATGTGGAAGCTTTGGAGAGGGTGCAGAGAAGATTTACCAGGATGTTGCCTGGAATGGAGGATAGGTCGTACGAGGATAGGTTGAGAGTTCTCGGCCTTTTCTCATTGGAAAGGCGAAGGATGAGGGGTGACTTGATAGAGGTTTATAAGATGATCAGAGGAATAGATAGAGTAGACAGTCAGAAACTTTTCCCCCGGGTACAACAGAGTATTACAAGGGGACATAAATTTAAGGTGAAGGGTGGAAGGTATAGGGGAGATGTCGGAGGTGGGTTCTTTACCCAGAGAGTGGTAGGGGCATGGAATGCGCTGCCCGTGGGAGTGATAGAGTCAGAATCATTGGCGACCTTTAAGCGGCAATTGGATAGGTACATGGATGGGTGCTTAATCTAGGATAGATGTTCGGCACAAAATCGTGGGCCGAAGGGCCTGTTCTGTGCTGTATTGTTCTATGTTCTAACCTCTCACCATCGCGATGCGCAGCCCTTCACTCCCGACCTCACCAGCAGACAAAAGGGTTGCAGTGGTAGTTTGGCGCACTGACTTCTACACCGCTGAAGCCAGACGCCAACTCGAAGACAACTCCTCCTCCCGCGCCCTTGGCCATGACCCCCACCCCATCACCAAACCGCCATCTCCCAGACCATACAGAACATTATCACCTCAGATAAACTCCCACCCAAGCTTCCAACCTCATTGTCCGGGAACCCCGCCCACCCAATTCTACCTCCTTTCCAAGATCCACAAGCCTGAACACCCTGGGCCACCTATTGTCTCAGCATGCTCCTACCCCACCGAACTAATCTCTACCGACATCAAGACTGTTCTATCCCCCCAGTCCAGCAACTCCCCACATATATTCGAGACACCACCCATGCCCTCGACCTCTTCCAAGACTTCCTTTTCCCTGACCCCCAACACCTCATTTTCACCATGGATATCCAATCCCTCTACACCTCCATCTGCCATGACTAGGGTCTCGAAGCCCTCTGTTTCTTCCCCTCCCGATGTTCCCAACACCACCCTTCCACCAACACGCTCATTCATTTGGCTGAGCTTATCCTCACCCTTAACAATTTTTCCTTCAAATACTCCCACTTCCTCCAGATTAAAGGGATACCATGGGCACCAATACAGGCCCCAGCTCTGCCTGCCTCTTTTTTGGCTAGGTAGAACAATCCATCTTCCATAGTTACACCGGCACCACTCCCCACCTCTTTCTTCGCTACATTGATGACTGCATTTGTGCCACCGCGTTCTCCCATGAGGAGGTTGAGCAATTCATCAACTTCACCAAGACCTCAAATTTACCTGACACTTACCTCCCCTTCTTGGACCTCTCCATCCCCATTACTGACGACCGACTTGACACCGACACTTTTTACAAACCTACCGACTCCCACAGCTACCTGGATTACACCTCCACCCGCCCTGCCTTTTGAAAAATGCCAACCTCTATTCCCAATTCCTCCGGGTCCGCTTCATCTGCTCCCAGGAGGACCAATTCCACCATAGAACACACCAGATGGCCTCCTTCTTTCGAGATCGCAATTTCCCTTCCCACGTGGTTAAAGATGCCCTCCAACGCATCTCGTCCACATCCCATACTTCTGCTCTCAGATATCATCCCTCCAACCGTAACAAGGACAGAACCCCCGGTGCTCATCTTCCACCCTACCAAACTTCACATTAATCAAATCATCTGATGACACTTACACCACCTCCAAACGGACACCACCACGAGGGACATATTCCCCTCCCCACCCATTTCCACTTTCCGCAAAGACCGTTCCCTCCATGACTACCCGGTCAGGTCCACGCCCCCCCAAATACCCACCCTCCCATCCTGGCACCTTCCCCTACCACCGCAGAAATTGCAAACCCTGCGCTCAAACCTGCACCCTCACCTCCGTCCAAGACCGTAAAGGAGCCTTCCATATCAATCAAAGGTTTACCTGCACATCCACCAATATCGTTTAGAACATGGAACATAGAACATAGAAAAATACAGTGCAGTACAGGCCCTTTGGTCCTCGATGTTGCGCCGATCCAAGCCTACCTAACCTACACTAGCCCACTATCCTGCATATGCTTATCCAATGCCAGGTTAAATGCCCATAAAGAGGGATAGACCACCACTGTTACTGGCAGGGCATTCCATGAACTCACGACTCGCTAAATAAAGATTCTATCCCTAAAATGTGTCCTATACCTACCACCCCTTAATTTAAAGCTATGCCCCCTCGTAATAGCTGACCCCATACGTGGAAAAAGGTTCTCATGGTCAGCCCTATCTAAACCTCTAATCATCTTGTACACCTCTATCAAGTCACCCCAAAACCTTCTTTTCTCCAATGAGAACAGATCCAAGTGCCTCAGCCTTTCCTCATACAATCTTCCTACCATACCAGGCAACATCCTGCTAAACACCCGTTTCCGTGCCTCCACATCCTTCCTATAGTATGGCGCCCAAAACTGCACACAATACTCCAGATGCGGCCGCACCAGAGTCTTATACAACTGCAACATGATCTCAGGACTCCGGTACTCAATTCCTCTACCAATAAAAGCCAGTACGCCATATGCCTTCTTCACAGCACAATTTAATCTATCCATTGCTCACGATGCAGTCTCCTCTATTTGGGGAGACTGGATGCCTCCTAGCAGAGCGCTTTAGGTAACATCTCTGGGACACCCGCACCAATGGACCCAACCGCCTTGTGGTTCAACATTTCAACTCCCCCTCTCACTCTGCCGAGGACATGCAGGTCCTGGGCCTGCCCACCGTCATTCCATTACTACCCGACGCCTGGAGGAAGAACGCCTCACCTTCTGCCTCGGAACACTTTAAAGCCAGGGCATCAACGTGGACTTCACCAGTTTTCTCGTTTCCCCTTCTCCCAACCCACCCCCGCTTCAGCCTTCCAGCTCAGCACCGCCCTACCTGCCTATCTTCTTTTCCACCTATTCACTCCATCCTCCTCTCTGACCTATCAGCCACATCCCCACTCATAGATTGTACTCTTTGCTACCTTCCCCCAGCCTCCACTCTGACCTATCACCTCCATCCCCATCCCCACCCCCACCCACCTATTGAACTCTATGCTACTTTCTCCCCACGCCACGCTCTCTCATTTATCTCTCCACTCTGCAGGCACCCTGCCTCTATTCCTGATGAATGGCTTTTGCCCGAAACGTTGATGTTCCTGTTCGTGGCATGTTGACTGATCTGCTGAGATTTTCCAGCACCACTCAAATCTAGACTCTGGTTTCTAGCATCTGTAGTCCTTGTTGTCTGTTGTCTGAGAGTGGCTGTTGGTTTGACAACTCATCAGAATGAACGACCCGATACCAAACATGAGCAAAACCAATGTAGTGTACAAAATCCTATGCAAGGACTGCACAAAACACTACATAGGACAAACAGGAAGGCAGCTAACGATCCGTATCCATGAATACCAAGTAGTCACGAACGACATGACCAGCTATCCTTAGTAGCCACACACGCAGATGACTAGCAACATGAATGCGACTGGGACAACGCTACTATTATAGGACAAGCCAAACAGAGAACAGCCAGGGAATTACTAGAGGCATGGCACTCATCCACAGATTCAATCAATAAGCACATCGACCTGGACCCAGTATACCGACCACTGCAGAGGACAGCTGAAACTGACAGCCGGAAGCGGCAGATTCAAACCACTACAAATGCTGGAGGAAAGATCACTGAAGCGCTTCACAGGAGGCTCCCAAGCCCTGAGGATGTCACCTAGACAGGGGATGAAACGTCTGCAACACAAACTCCCAGCTCAGCGAACAGAACCACAACAACGAGCACCCGAGCCACAAATCTTCTCACAAACTCGTGGTATTATTGCTAGAGAATGTATCCAAAACCTCAGCTAAGGTTCAGGGGAGGCTTGTTTGAATCCCATCATCTGAAATGGAGACATTTGAAATCAATAATTTTAAAAATAATAATTAACAATCCACAAATAAGTATGAGATCATTACTGATGTACAAAAAATCCAAACACTTGTCCTTTCAAGAAGGACATCTGACCATCCTCACCTGGTCTGCACGACATCCCAAATTCAAGGTCCTCTCAATTGCCCTCTGAAATGGCCGAGCAAGTTACTCAGCTCAAGTGCAGCTCGGGCTGGGCACGAAAGGCTGGTCAGTCAGAGACACCAACATCCCATACCTGATTTAATAAATAATCCATTAGGATGGTCCTGGCGAATCATGTCGGTAGGTTTATGGACAGGACTTTAATCTGACAGAGAGGATGCAGGAACATGGTTCAGGTGAAAGGAGCTTTCCAAATCCAAGGAAAAAAGGTGAAACCTCGGAACAGCATGGGAATGTGGCTGAAGACAAGCAGAAAGGAATAGGATGGGACAGGGTTTAACTAAAACTGTACATCAGTGAATAAATTTGTGACAGAAAATTGTGGGAAAGAGTAAGTTGTGTTTTTTCGAAAGGACAACATCGTTACAATAAGGTAGATGGATTTGTGACAGAGGTAAAAGAGAGTTAGACAGCAGGGAGACATGGATACAGGGTGAACAAAAATATTCAATGGTTCACAATCTTGTGCAACCTCAGGCAAAATGGATAACACGAACAATAAGACATTACAGAGAAAGCATTTGGTCACAGATCTTGAAGTAGAGTCAGTCTGAATGTAAATTCTGCCTATTACTTGCCAAGGACACAAGCAGAACAGTTTTAGCCAACGAACAATATTGCATAGCTCATGACTGCATTAAACAGGAACTCATTGGAATATTTTTAACAAAGGCATTATTAATTTTGGAAAACTTCAATATTTGTATAATCTGGGACAATCACACGGACAATATTGATATTTGAAGAGAAGTTCGGTTTTTTTTTTCAGTGTTTCTTTGAAAAACACATTGTGCAACTAGCTAGGGATATAACTATCGCAGAGCGACCGTGTAATGAAACTTAGTGAATGACTAATGTCACCTGCAGAAATCCTTCGGGAAATTGTGATAAATTGCAGTTTTAATAAATATAAAGTTTTAAAGTGAATCACAGAAAGGACAAGCTACAACTAGAAACAAAAGTAGCCAATTACATGAGTTTGAGAGATGAACGGACCAAGGAAAACAGCCTAAACTGACTGAAACATGTGTCTGTAAGTGAACAGTGGAAAACATTTGAAGGAACAGTATCAAACACTCAACAAAAGGACATTCCATTGAAATAGTAAAAATCTCAGCAAGAAATTCTCACCCATGCCTCACTCCGGACAAAAGAGATCATACTAGATTTTGAGGCTAAGAAGATCGCCACAAAATACTTAAAATCCTGAAGTGAGAGAGTGCTTTAGGAGTAAATGATAAATGGATTGCAAACAGTCTGGAAGCAGCAGGAGGGCTGTGGGAAGGGGAACCATTGTCAGGGTTTAATGACACGATAGGAACAGGGAGAGGTGAAGGTGCTGGAGGTGGTGAGAGTGTCACAGAGAGTCGTCAGGGCCTGAACGGTGTTACAAAGCCAGTACGGATTGCTGCAGCTGGAGTTGTTTGCAGAGGTAGGCAGGGACATATGTATTTATATTTATTCATTCATGGGATGTGGGTGTCACTGCCTGGACTAACATTCTTTGAACCCACTGCTAATTATCCAGAGGGTAGCTCAGAGTCAGCCATATTACTATGGGTCTGGAGTCACATGTCAGCCAGACCAGGTTAGAATGTCAGATGCCCTTCCCTAAAGGAGGTTACTGAACAACAATGTTTTTATTATAGCCTCACCAATGTCTTTTACAAATATACCATGACATTCCAACTCCTACTCTCAATGCTCTCCTAATGAAGGTAACCATCCCAAACGCCTGCTTCACCAGCCTGTGTACCTGTGACACCACATTCAAAGAACTCTGTACCTGTGCCCTTGGGTCACTGACAACACTACCCAGGGCCCGAAACTAAGATGTAAAGGTCCCACCCTGGTCTGCTTCACCAAAATGTAACACTTCACATTTATCTAATTAAACTCCATCTGCTATTCTTCAGCCCACTATCCCAGCAGTAATGTTCATCCTGTTGGATCATATATAGCCTTCTCCACTAACCACTTTCCCACCAATATCAGTGTCACCCAAAAAGCTTACGTACCAGGAAACCAATATTCCCATCCAAACCATTTATCCAAATGACAAACAACAGTGGGCCCACAATACCGCTGGTCATATGTCTCCAGTCAGAAACACAACATGTCTCCCACCACCCTCCGTATTCAACCATCAAGCCAATTTTAAATCCAGTTGACTAGCTCCTCATGAATGCCATATCCTTTTACACTAATCTGAGCTTATTACGCAGTTTACCATACGGAACGTAGAACACAGAACAGTACAGAACAAGACCCTTCTGCATTGATTTCATGCCAACCTTTTATCCAACTGTAAGATCAAACTAACCTACATAACCTTCATTTTACTATTATCCATGTATCTGTCAAAGAGTCTATTAAATGTCCCGTATGTGTCTAATTTTACTACCACCATTGGCAGTGCATTCCAACCACCGACCATTCTCTATCCTCTTACCCATCCTCCAATCACCTTAAAATTATGCTGCCTTGTAAGAGCCATTTATTCCATAGGAGGAAAAGTCTCTCACTATTCACTGTCTGTGTGCCTCTCATCATCTTGTTCACCTCTACAGGGTCACCCCGTCCCCTTCTTCACTCCAGTGAAAAAAGCTTTAGCTCCCTCAAACATTATCCATAAGAAATGTCCTCCATTCCAGGCAGCATCCTGGTAAATCTCCTGTGTACGGTCTCTAAAACTTGCACATCCTTCCTGTAAACAGGGGACCAGAACTGAACACAATATTCCAAGTGTGGTCTCACCAGGATGCTATAAAGATGCAGTAAAACCTCACTGTTCTTAAAATCAATCCCCTTGCTAAGGAAAGCCAACACAACATATGCTTTTTTAACAACCCTATCAACGTGTGTGGCAACTTTGAGGGATCTATGGACATGGACACCATGGTCTCTCTGTTCCTCCACACTGCCAAGTATTCTGTCTTTCACTCTGTATTCTGTATTCAAATTCCACCTTCCAAGATGAATCACTTCACACTTTTCCAGATTGAACTCCATCTGCTACTTCCAGCTCAGCTCTGCGTCCAGTCAATGTCCCATTGCAACCTACAACAGCCCTCCACATTACCCACCACTCCACCCACCTTCGCGAGATTGGCAAACTTATTAACCCACCCTCCAACATCTAAGACATTTACAAAAATCACAGAGAGCAGAGTCGCTGGGCCGATTGTTACAGAACCCCACTGGTCACTTAGCTCCAGGCTCAAGACTGTCCATCTGCTGTCACCCTCTGTCTTCCCTGGGCCATCTAATCCTAAAGACAGATAGATTTCCCTGTATCCCAATCATCCTTCTTTTCTAAATGAGCCATCAACGTATTCTGTCATATCCTTAAAGAGTTCAATAAGGTTTGTGAGACATGCCCTGACCCCTCACAAACCCATGCTGTCTCTAATTTAAATATGGTTTACCAAATAGTCATAAATCCTGTATTTAGAGTCCTCACCAATAATCTGCACACCACAAACATTAAACTAAATCTGTAATTCCCAGAATTCTACCTCCGTAACATGGCCTGGACTCTCCAAATCATCCCTCCTCTGCAATGTTCCCCACAAGGGCACAGGAGGGTAGTGGGAGTTACAGAGATGGTGAATATCAGGACAGGAGGGTTTTGCAGACATTTGGAGGGTTGTAGTGCCAAAAAGGAGGCTTCAGTAATTGTGAGGTTTCATGGTGATTAAGGCATTTGAGGAGGGAGGGAGGGAGGGAGGATTGCAGTGAAATGAAAGGTTTCACAGTTTAGTTGTTTTGTTAGGACTATAAGAGGTTACTGAGTCGGGAAGGTTGAAGAACTGGTGGTTGTTACATAAACATGATTTTGATTGCAATGGCAGGAAGAGGATGCAGGAAGCTGAAGAGTATGGGGTCTGAACGAGGTTACACAAATGGGAAGAGTTGTCAGGGGTGGAGGTGTTTACAGAGACAGAATGGTCTGCTCTGGAGCAGAGGACCCCGATTGGAAGGGATGTGGGGACTGGAGGTGGTTTCACAAGGAGGGAGGACCTCAGAGCCTCAAGAGATTACAGAAATGTGAAGAGCTGTCGGGCCTGCAGGAGTTCATGAAGGTGGGGAGGAGGGAGGGATGAAGCAGTTTACTCGGAAGTTTGTAGGAAAGGTCTGATCACAGACAGGATTATTTAGGGAATGGAGCAGATTACAGAGATAATGTCGGTTGTGTAGTCTGTAAGAAAAAACACACATATGGAGGGTAGTCGGGACTGAACAGGTTTTGAGATATTGAAATTCTTAGGTTCTGGTGTTATTTAGACATGGAGGATGTGGAATCGGACAGATTTTCCTGGTGATAAGAACAGCAATTTTGGTTGGAGACAGTTACACAGATTAGTGGTCTCCTCCAGTTTGGCCTAAGTGGGGAGGTGTTGTAGGGGAGGTTGTCGTTAATACAGATAGGGGTGTCAGAGCTGGAGAAATTTATGCAGATGAGTAGATGGGTGGAAGTACTGGAAGAGCTTGCATTAACAGGGTGGGTGATAGTAATGAGAGCATGTTACACAGATCGCAGGTCCTTTAGGAACTGGATAGAACAGTCACAGGGACTGGAGTGGGTTCGACAGATCGGAGTGTGGCAGAGACCTGAGAAGATTATAGGGTCTCCACAGATTGATTCTGTCTTTAGGGCCGGAAGAGGTTCATTAGATACAGAAACCTTAAACCCAATGTATACCATCTTCATTTGCCAGGCCAGAGCCTCAAAATCCCTCATCAGCCAGGGTAACCGAAATCTTCCACTTTTCCCTTCACCCTAACAGGTACATACTGACCCTGGATTTTCAATATCACACTTTTAAATGCCTCCCATTTTCCAGTCGTTTCTTTTCCTTCAAACAGACTCACCCACTCAACCTCTGCTAGGTCCTGCTTCACGGCCCCAAACCTGGCTGTGTTCCAGCATAGCTCCTTAACCTGTGGACCTCTCCTATCATTTTCTGTAGTTACGTTAAAACTAAGACCGTTGCGATCACTGGAACCAAAGTGCTCTCTGATTGACACTTCAGTCACTTCCTGATCTCGTTTTCTCAGGGGAGATCCAATGTTGCGCCCACCTGAGTAGAGTAGGACCATGTACATATTGGTCAAGGAAACTTTCTTGGATCCATTTGACAAATTGTACCCCTTACGGGCCTTTTAATCTCTGAATGAACAAGTCACTCCAGGGGAAATTAAAATCTCCGAACAATACTACTTTCTTATTCCTACAGCTGTACAATCTCTCTAACATCTGCTCTTCTCATACCCGCTGGCTATTTGCGAGTCTGTAATACAGTCCCAACAATGTGACCGTCCTCTTCTTCTTTCTAACTCCCAACCATTTGGCCTCATTTGATCACTCTTTAGGAGTATCCTCTCTGACCACTGTTGTTATGTTCTCCCTTATCAAAAGGACAACTCCCCCTCCTCTCTTACTTGTCTTTCTGTCACGCCTGTACCTTCTGTATCCTGGAACACTGAGCTACAAGTCCTGCCCTTCTCTCAGCCATGTTTGTGTTATGGCTATAACATCCCAGTCCCCAGAGCCAATCCATGCTCTGAGCTCACCTGCCTTACCAGTCAGGTCTCATGAAATAAATGCACTTTAAACCAGAAGTCTTTTCCCTCCCTTGACTGTGCCCCTGGATATCCTGAAAAGGAATCTTGCTCTTGGTGGCTGGTGTATTTTCCTCTGACTGGCCGATGGTCTCTCTGTTTTTTTCAGAATCCCAATCCCCTGGCAAACTGGATTAAACGCTCCCAGGTAACACAAGCAAATCTTCACCCCCAGGTTGCTAGTATCCCTCTGGTTCAAGTCCAACCCGTCCCCCTTGTCCAGGTCACCTCTATCCTAGAAGAGATCCCAATGATCCAAGACGTATAAACCTTCCCCCTTCCACCAGCTCCTCAGGCACACATTCATCTGGCTTATCTTTCTATTTCTGTATTCACTGGCGAGTGGCACTGGGAGTAATCTGGGGCTCACTGCCCTTGTAGTCCTGCTTTTTAACTTCTTACCTAACTCCCTATACTCACTTGACCAGAACACATCTAACTGCATCTATGTAATGTGTACTGATGTGCACAATTACCACTGGTTGTTTGTCCTCCCCCTGGAGAAATGGTCAAAATCTGACCTCCCTTTTGGGAACAATGTAGGGAAAGGGACTGAGGTGTTAGTTGGGGAGCACTTTGACAAAGTGACCACAACTATATTAGTTTGAAAACAGTTATGGAAAATGACAGGCCTGGTCCACAATTGAAACATCAAAATTGGCCTGCCCCATCCAGAAGGTATTGGTCAAGAGCTTTTAACAGTTGCTTGGGGAGAATATTTGCAGGTAAATGGACGTCAGGCAGGTGGGAAGCTTTCAAAAGAGCGATAAACTGAGAGTTCAGGGTGAAGATATTTCTGTTAGTGTGAAGGTCAATGCTGATTACAAGTAGGAAATTCTGGATGACTGGGGATATTGAGGTTCTGGTCAAGAAAAAGGCGGTCCATGTCATATATGGCCAGCTGGATTCCTCAAAGATCATTGTGGGTACAGTAATACACTGAAGAGGGAGAGCAGGAGGTCAAACAAGAGACCTGAGAAAACTTTGGCTGATAATGCTGAGGAAAATCCAAAGGCATTCTACATGAATACTAATGACAGAAGATTTACTAGGGACAGAATGTGTCCCCTTAAAGATCAAAGGGATAATCCATGTGTGGAACCACAGGAGATGGGTGAGATCCTTGACGAAACTTTCACATCAGTACTTAAAGACTGGGGAAGTCAGGGAAATAAAGTCTTCAAAAGACTCCGCATAACAAAACAGGAAGCACTGGAGATTTTAAAACGCATAGAAAACAGACAAATCCCTGGGGGAAACACAGGAACAAATGCCCCTAAAGAGATATTTATATCAGTGACAGCCACGGGTGATGAGCTGGAAGCCTGCAGGGTGTTTCATGTTGTGCCAGTATTTAAAACTGCAGGGAGGGAAAGCCAGGCACCAAAAGACCAATTGGCTTGATGTTAGTGGTGCGTACGGTGTTGGAGGGGACTCGGAGGGACAGGAGTTACATGCATTTCGAACGGCAAGGGTTGGTTAGGGACAGTTGACGCAAAGTACACAAGTAGTGTCTCACAAACTTGCCTGAGTTTGTTGAAGAGGTGACTAAGAAGATAGAAGAAGACAGAACAGGAGACTATGTCTATGCTGACCATTGCAAGGCCTTGGAAAGAGTTTAGTGTGGAACACTGGTTAGTAAGGTTAGATAACATGGGAGCAGGGAGAGATAGCCAACTGGATACATATTTGGCTTAACAGTAGGAGACAGAGGGTGGTGGGAGAGGGTTGTTGTGCAGACTGGAAGTCTATGACCAGCGGTGTGCCAGATGGAGCAGTGCTAAGTTCCACTGTTATGCATCACTTACAGAAAATCTTTCAGTAAGAACATAAGAGTCATTGTCAGTAAGTTTGTTGATAAAAGTCCAGATAGAACACGGGTTATAGTGGGCAGAGAATACCGTTATCGCAGGGGATCTCAAACAACTGAGCCAGTGGGCCAACGAATGAAAGATGGAGTTGAATTCAAGTGATGGATTCTGTTAACACAAACCAGGGAGGACTAACACGTTTAATGGTCAGGCCCTGGGCAGTGCTGTCGAACAGAAAGAGACCAAGGCATGCGGTCACATTGTTCCCTGGAAATGGCATCACTGTGGACAGGATGGGCAAAGTGGATTTGGCACACTTGCCCACATGGGTCAGAGCATTGAATACATGAGTTGGCACATCATGATACGGCTGTACAAGGCATTGCTGGGTCTCCAGTTGTAGCACTGCATAGAATTCTGATCCTCCTGCTTTAGGAAGCATTTTCTGAAACTGTACACGGAGCAAAGATTTACGAAGATGTTACTGATACTGGAGGGTTTGACTTATAAGGAGAGGCTGGATAAGCTGGAAAGCAAAACAGGGGGATGAGATAGCTTTGGCAGCAAAGAGGATGCAAAGAGATCCTACAGTACACAAGTACAAAAAAGCAACGATAGAGACAATAAGCCCCCTTAAATATCAATGAGGCCATTTCGGGTGTGGAACCACAGGAGATGGTTGAGACCCTAAATGAATGTTTTATGTTAGAAATGACTGCAGACAAGTCAGTGAAAGAAGCAGTGATGTCTTGAAAAAGAGTCCCCATTACAGGAGAAGTGGTACTGGAGGTCTTTGAACACAAAGGTAGAGAAAGCACGAGCCGCTGAACAAGTGTATCCCAGAACATTGTGGCAGGGACCCAAGGAGAGATATTTCTATCATTGTCCGTCCATTAGGCGTAGGTGTCTGAGAGGTGATCTTATAAAGTTTATATAAAACCACGAGGGGTATACCTAAAGTGAAGAGTGAATGTCTCTAACCCAGAGTAAGGGAGTCTATATCTAGAGGGCAGAAACATTGAGGTCGGAGAGGAAAGACTTAAAAGGGATCGGAAGAGAACATTTTCCACACAGATGATGGTTCACGTATTGAATGAGCTGCAAGGGGAAGTGATGGGGAGAAGCATAATAACAACATGTAAAAGACATTTAGGCAGAAACATCGGAGAAGGTTTGCACGGATATGGGTCACACACAGACAAACGTGACTCATTCAGGAACTGTGGTGAGTATGGACTATTTGGACAGAAGTTTCTGTTTGTGTGCTGCATAACTCTGTCATTCAAGGGGGAGACTACTGAGATAAGGCACGTTGTAGACACTGAAGCAAATTACAACGATACGGTTGGTAGATCGGAATGCAGTACGTTCCAAATATGTGGAGGGACTATAGGGAAGGGAGGAGGTTACAGGGACTGAAACTGATAAAGGAGTTACAAATTATTGAAGACACGGAGATACAGTGTTGGAGAAGGAACGCAGAACAGAAAGATCCCAGGCAGCATTCCCATCCTGCCTTGGGAGGCCTGCTTTCCCCACTGTTGTACTGATGCTCACTAAGACAGCACAGGTCTGGATTGATAACTGTGACACTCCCGATACTGTCTTAGTACAGCATTTTGTGTTTATTGTACTCCCCTTCCAGCAATGTCATGTCTTGTTAGCTGATATTTGTAGCCCTCTCATTGCTCTCTGCTCTGTGCACTGTGAGTGATCTTACCTCACTGCAGGATTTATTGAAGGCTCCAGAACTCCCTGCCCTTTGTCTCTCTCTGGCTGACCAAACATTTGCAATGTAGTGATGGACGTGACACCCAGCAGTTGGTGAGTTTATTGAGTCAGGACCTTCCCGAGTACCTACAGGAGATAGCGAAATGGGAAATTAGACTGATCCAGTGAGGGTTACACATGAAGAACGGTACTGTGTCCCACAGAGACCTGGAAAATCCCAGTCTCCACCCCTGGCCTGTTCTTCTGCGTCTTTCCAAATTGGAGGATTCTGCTGGGTCAGGATCTGGAGTAGCTGCAAGAGTGAGAGGCGCTGACAGTGGCAGCAATTAGACCCCCACAGTGAGGGATACCACATGAAGAGAGACTGAGTGATATCACAGCGTGCTGGAAGATTTCAGGATCAAGCAGTAGGAAGAATGGGTTTAGCTTCAAGATGCACTAGTATCAGGGATCAGGGATAAGCAGGTGAAGTGATGGCCTCGTGGTATTATTGCTAGAACATGTATCCCAAACCTCAGCTCATGTTCAGGGGAGAAGGTTTGAATTCCACCATCATAAATATTGGAATTTGAAATCAACAATCTTAAATATTGTAATTAACAATCCATAAATAGGTATGAGACCATTTTTGATATACACAAAAACCCAAAAGCGTGTCCTTTCGAAAAGGACATCTGCCCATCCTCACATGGTCTGCATGACATACCCACAGCAAAGTGTTTGCCTCTCAATTACTCTCTGAAATGGCCGAGCAAGTTACTCAGTTCAAGGACAGCTAGGGCTGACAAGAAAGTCTGCTTAGCCAGAGACATCCACATCCCATACCTGATTTTTCTTTAAAACGCATTAGGACGGTGTCACTGGAATTGTGCTGGGAGCTGTGTCCTGTTCAATCATGTCGGTAGGTTTATGGACAGGGCTTTAAACTGACACAGAGGATGCAGGGACGGGGTTCAGGTGAAAGGAGATTTCCAAATCCAAAGAGAAATGTTGGCGCATCTGAACATCATGGGGATGTGGCTGAAGACAAGCAAAAAGGAACAGGAAACGACAGAGTATAACTAAAACTGCATATCAGTGAAGATGTTTGTGACAGGAAATTGTTGAAAAGAGGAAAATTTGTTTTTTTCTTCTTGGAATGGACAAAGTCTTATAAATAAGGTAGATGGATTTGTGACACGGAGATAAAAAGAGATTTAACCAGAGAGACGTGGTTAAAGGGTGAACAAAAGATGGAACATAAGTATGCAATGATTCGCAATCTCAGGCAAAATGGGCAATGCTAACAATAATGGATAACAAAGGCATGACAGATAAAGCATTTGGCCACAGATCATGAAGTAGAGTCAGTTTGAATGTAAATTGTGGCTACTACTTGCCAAGGACACAAGCAGCAGAACAGTTTTAGGCCATTGAACAGCATTTCATTGCTCATCACTGTATTAAACTGGAAACCATTGGAGTTTTTAATAAAGGCATTGTGATAATTTAGTGAAACTTCAATATTTGCATAATCAGGACAATCATACTGAGAAGAGTGATATTGAAAGAGGAGTTCGGAGAATTTTTTTCAGTGTTTCTTTGAATAAGAGATTGTGCAACTGGCTAGGTACGTCACTACCACAGAGCGAACGTTGTCTGATGAAACTTAGTGAATGAGTAATGTCATATGGAGAGATCCTTCGGGAAATTGTGATAAAGTGCATTTTAAACGAATATAAAGTTTTAAAGTGAATCACTTTATAACTAGAAACAAAAATAGCCAATTACATGAGTTTGACAGGAGAAGTGACCAAGTTAAACAGGCTAAACAGACTGAAACATGCATCTGTAAATGAACAGTGGAAAACATTTGAAGGAACAGTGTAAAATACTCAGTAAAATGACAATCCATGGAAACAGACAGAACCTCAGCAAGAAATTCCTACCCGTCCCTCACTCAGAACAAAATGGATCACATTAAATTATGAGGCTGGGAAGATCACCGGAAAATATTTAAAATCCTGAAATTAGAGTGTGTTTTAGAGTAAGTGTTAAAGGGGTGCAAAGGGTCTGCTAGCAGGAGAAGGGCACTGGGAAGGGGAATCATTGTCAGATTTTAATGACACGACAGGAACAGGGAGAGGTGAAGATGCTGGAGGTTGTGAGAGTGTTACAGAGTTTGGTCAGGGCCTGAACGGTGTTACAAAGCCAGTACGGATTGCTGCAGCTGGATGGGTTTTGCAGAGGTAGGGAGGGACATCTATATTTTTATTTAATCATTCATGGGATGGATGAGATGAAATCTTCCTACCAGTCAACTATGTTATTATGGTGGCCCCGCCAATATCTTGTACAGCCACAACATGACATCACTGCTCCTCCTCTCAATGTTGTGACCAATGAGATTACCATCCCAAATCCCAACCATTCACCAGCCTGTCTACCTGTGACATCACTTTCAAAGAATTGAGTACCTATATCCCTGGGTCTCTGATTGAGAACACTACCCAGGGCCCGAACATTAACTGTCCCACGCTGGTTTGTTTCACCAAAATGGAAGACCTCACATTTATTTAATTAAACTCAATCTGCTATTCGTCAGCCCACTATCCCAGCAGTACTGTTAATCTTGTTGGATCATATATAACCTTCTTCATTGTCCACTTTACCACCAATTTCAGTGTCACCCAAGAAGCTTACTAATTATGAAACCGATACTCCCATCCAAACCATTTATCCAAATGACAAACACCAGTAGACCCACTACACCGCTGGTCACATGCCCTCAGTCATAAAATCAACATGTCTCTCATCACCCGCTATCTCCTTGCATCAAGACAAGTTTGTATCAGTTCACTAGCTCCTCCTGAATGCCATACATTGATCGGAGCTTATTACCCAGTTTAGCATGCGGAACGTAGAACACAGAACAGAACAGCACAAGATGCCATGCCAATCTATTATGTGACTGTAAGATCAAACAAACCTACATACCCTTCATTTTACTATCATCTATGTGCCTACACAAGAATCTATTAAATGTCCCGAATGTATCTAATTTCACTACCATCGCAGTGTATTTTATCCACACATCATTCTCTGTGTGAAGAACCAAACTCTGAAATTGCCCCTTATCCATCCTCCAATCACCCTAAAATCATGCCCACTTGTAATAGCCATTTCTGCCATGGGAGAAAGGTCTCTGACTATTCACTCTGTCAGTGACTCTCATCATCTTGTTCACCTCTACCAGGTCGCCCTTCACCCTTCTTCACTCCAATGAGAAAAGCCTTAGCTTGGTCAACCTTTCTTCATAAGACATGCTCTCCAGTACAGACAACATCCTGGTAAATGTCTTCTTTACCATCTCTAAAGCTTCCACACTCTTCCTGTAATGAGGGGATCCAAACGAAACACTATATTCCAAATGCTCTATGGAGCTGCAGTATAACCTCACGGCATTTAAATTCAATCTCACAGCTAAGGAAATCCAACACAATTTATTCCTTTTTAACAACCCTTTCTACTTGCATTGCAACTTTGAGAGATCGATAGACATGGAACCCAAGATTCCTCTGCTGCTCCAGAATATCAAGTATTCTGCCTTTAACATGTATTGTGCATTCAAAATCGACATTCTGAAATAAATAACTTCACATTTTTCCAGATTGAATTTCATCTGCCATTTCTCAACCCAGCTCCGCATCCTGTTAATGTCCCGTTGCAACCTACAACAACTCTCCACACTATCTACCACTCCACCACCCATTGTGTCATTGGCAAACTTACTAACCCACTCTTCCACTCCCACAACCAAGCCATTTTTTTAAAAATTCACAAAGAGCAGAGGTCCTCTAATCTCTTCCTGCAGAACACCACTGGTCACTGAATACCAGGATGAATGCTTTCAATCTATCATCACCCTCTATTTTCTCTGGGCCGGGAATTGTGTATCCAGACAGACAGGTTTCCCTGGATCCCATGCATTTGTACGTTCTGAATGAGCCATCAATGTGTTTTATCACATTCTCAAAGGTTTCAATAAGATTTGTGAGAAATGACCTGCCCCTTACCGTGCCAGGCTGACTATCTTAATTTAAACAATGGTTTTTCCAAGGAAACACAAATCTTGTCTTTCATAAATCCTCTCCAATAATTTGCACATCACAGACATAAGACTGACAGGTCTGTAATTCCTAGGATAATTCCTATTCCCTTTCTTGAACAAGGAATATCAACATTTGCCACCATCCAACCATCTGGTATGAGGGTGGAAAGGTCATCGCCAAAGGTTCAGCAATCCCTTCCCTCACTTTTAAATAGATTAAGATCGAAGAATTGGAGAAGAGTTACATGGATAGACAGGACAGTCGGGGTTTACAGGGATGAAAGAATTTAGTATCTACTGGAGAAGTTTAGGTATTAGGGTGGTGGGGATTGGAGAACCTGACAGAGACAGAGAGCATTGTGTGGACTAGAGGAGATTCCAAACAGAGGAAGCATTATAGGGACTGGAGGATATTACAGAGATCACTAATATAGCATGGGCCAGAATTGATGCCTGGAACCACCTGTGCTGTCTCAGTGAGAACCAGTACAGCAGAGGTGAGAGCAGGATCCTCACAAGATGGTGGGAATGAAGGTCGGAATGTTGCTGTTTCTTGCCCAGCTCTGTCCTGTCTTCCAGGTCTGAATACAGAATCTACTAACCCCTCACTGTGCTGTTTACTGTGAGTGATCTTACCGGCTGCGGGAGGAATGTTAAAAACCAAAGGGACAATTTGCGCATGGATCCAGAGGAAGTGGGTGAGGTCGTAAATTAATACTTCCCATCTGTATTCACACAGGAGAAAGACATTGTAGCCAGGGATTTCAGTTGGGATGGTGAGGTTCTATGACATGTTAAGTTCAATAAGGAGGAGGTATTAAATGTTTTCACAGGCATAAAGATGGAGAATTCCCCAGTACCCAATGAAATGTATCCCAGGCTGCTATGGGAGGCAAGGAAAGAGATTGCTGGGGCCCTGGTGGATATATTTAATACTTTGCTGGCCACAGGTGAAGTGCCGAGTGACTGGAGGATCGCTAATGTGGTTCCTGTGTTCAAGAAGGGCAGCAGAGACAGGCCAGGTAATTACAGAGCAGATAGTCTGACAGCAGGGTGAGGGAAAGTATTGGGGACAATTCTGAGGGACAGAATGAATCAACATTGGAAAGGCAGAGATTGATTAGGGATACTCATCATTGATTAGGTAGATTAAGATTCTCTCCCAAATTCAGCCGAGATTTTTGTTTGAAATTAAGATTGAGGATTTTGATGAGTGCTGTGCAGATGATGTGGGTTACATGAAGTTCATTACATCGTTTGACAAGGTCCCACATAGAAGGCTGCTCCAACAGACCAATGGGATCCAAGGCAATTTGGCAAACTGGATCCACAACTGGTGGAGGGCTGTTTTTAAAATTGAAATTCCTTCACCAACGGTTGTACCAAGGGGATCTGTGCAGGAACCATTGCTGTTTATTATGTACATTAATAACTCTGATGTGAAAGCAGAAGGTATCATTAGTAGGTTTGCAGATGACAAGAAAGCTGAGGGCGTTGTTCATAGTGAGGTGGATGGTGTCAGGCTACAGTCTGGAGGTAGAGACTGGGACAGAATTTCAAGACACGAACTTAAGTAGAAAAAGCAGGAAAGAGCACAGCAAACAACGAGAGAAAACTGATCAATTAAAGGGCATTTGTTTCAAAACAAAAGGCCTAACAATTAAGGCAAACGAACTCGGTGCATGGTTGAGAATATAGATATGACAGAAACACAGCTGATGATGTGACTGGACTCAAAGCTCTTTGTTCCAGGGTACAGATTCCACAGGAAGGATAGAACAAGAGGTGAGAGAGGAGATGGTTTTTGATCAGTGAAAATATTACAGCAGCACTTAGAGAGGATATTCCTGGTGAACGCCCAGCAAAGCTATAATAATGCAACTGAGAAATGAGAATGGGCCATCACTTTGATATGACTGTACTACAGGCCCCCAACAATCAGCGAGAGTTTGAGCAGCAAATATGTCGGCTGATCTCAGATATCTGTAAGAATGATAGAGTTGGAATAGACAGGGATTTTAACTTTCCAAACCTAGTCTGGGACTGCCAGAGTGCTCAGAGCTTGAATGGGAGGAATTTGTTAGGCATGTACAAGAAAAATGTCTCAGTCAGAATGTAAATGGTTGGACTGCAGGAAGGGGTAAAACCTGACCTCCCCTTGGGGAACAAGGTCGGGAAAGGACTTTGGCAAAGTGAGCACAATTGTATTAGTTTGAAAATAGCGATGGAAATGCACAAACCTAGTCCACAAGTTATAGATCATAATTCGTCTTGCCACAATCCAGAAGGATTAGTCAAGAGTTTTTAGCAATTGATTGTGGAGGCTATTTGCAGGTAAAGGAACGTCAGGCAGGTGGGAAGCCTTCAAACGAGAGATAAAATGCGACTTCAGGACCATCATATTTCCGTTAGTGTGCAGGACAATGCTGACACAAGTGGGATACACTGGATGACTGGGAGTATTGAGGCTCTGGTCAAGAAAAAGGGGGCATGTGTCACATATAGGCAGCTGGATTCAGGGAACCCATTGAAGAACATAGCGGGTGGAGAAATTCACTTAAAAAGGAAATCAGGAGGGCACAAAGGGGATCACAAAAAGCATTGGCAGATCAGGCTGAGGAAAATCCAAAGAGATTTTTCAAGTATATTAACAGCAGAAGATAAACTAGGAACAGAGGATGGCTCCTTGAAGACGAATGGGGCCATCCAAGTGTGGAACCACAGGAGATGGCTGATATCGTGAACGAAAATTTCACGTTTGAATTTACTTGGAGAAATACAGGGGAAATCAGGGGGAAAAGGGATGTCTTCAAAAGAGGAGAAAGTGAGGTCTGCAGATGCTGGAGATCAGAGCTGAAAATGTGTTGCTGGAAAAGCGTAGCAGGTCAGGCAACATCCAAGGAACAGGAGATTCGACGTTTCGGGACGTTTCTTCTTCCTGAAGAAGGGCTTATGCCCGAAACGTCGGATCTCCTGTTCCTTGGATGCTGCCGGATCTGCTGCGCCTTTCCAGCAACACATTTTCAGCTCCGTCTTCAAAAGACTCCACATAACAGAACAGGAGGTACTGAAGGTTCTAAAATGCTTATAAGATGGACAAATCCTTGGGAACAAGTAAAGGATATCCCAAGATATTGCCAGAAGGTCAGGAAGAAATTGTGGGATCCCATAAAGAGATATTTCTATCACTGATCGCCACGGGTGATGAGCTGGAAGCCTGGAGGGTGGCTAATGTTGTGCCAGTGTTTAACAAAGGCTTCGAGAAAAAGCCAGGGACATCAACACCAATTAGCTTGATGTCAGTGATGCAGATGTTGTTGGAAGCGATTCTGTTGGACAGGAGTTACATGCATTTGCAACGGCAAGGGTTAGACAGCACAGCTTTGGAGAACTGCATAGAATTCTGATCATCCTGCTTTAGGAAGCATTTCCTGAAACTGTAAATGGAGCAAAGATTGACGAAGATGTTACTGATCCTGGAGGGTTTGACAGAAACGGAGAGGCTGGATAAGTTGGAAAGCAACATGGGGGAATGAGATAGATTTGGCAGATATGGTTAAGAAGAATCTAAACAATTTTCTACAGCACACAAATACAAAAAAGCAACTGGAGAGACACTAGAGTTCCTCAAATATCAATGAGGCCATCGATGTGTAGAACCACTGGAGATGGGCGAAACCTTAAATGAGCATTTCATATCAGAACGTACTGTGGACAAAGACTAGGAAACAAAGGAAAAGAAAGTGATGTCTTGGAAAGAGTCCCCATTACAGGAGAGGTGGTGCTGGAGGTCTTAGAACATAAATGTAGTGAAAGCCTTTGGTCCTGAACAAGTGTATCCCAGAACATTGTGGCAGAGTATTGTCTGGGACACGAGCAGAAATATTTATGACATTGTCCTTTGCATTTTCACTGGGCAAAGGTGGCTGAGGGGTGATCTTATAAAAGGTCTATAAAACCATGAGGGCTACAGGTAAATTGATTAACCAATGTCTTTACTCCAGTGTAGTGGAGTCTATAACTAGATGGGATTAAACTGCAAAAGGAGAAGGTATTAGAAATTCTGGAAAGTGTAAAAGACACGTCAGCTGGGCAAGATGGGATTTATCCTTGGCTTCTCTAGGAGGCCAGGAAGGAGATTGCTGACCCTTTGGCTTTGATCTTTATGTCGTCATTATCTCCGGGAATAGTGTCAGAAGGCTGGAGGACAGCAAATGTTGCCCCCTTGACCAAAGAGGGGAATAGAGACAACCCTGGGATATTACAGAGCAGTGAGACTTATTTCGATTCTGGACAAAGAAGTTGATGCCAATTAATTTAGACATAGAAGATAATCAGAGGGTGAGATGGGTTGGACGTGAGAGCCTTTTCCCTCGGATGGAGATGCCTAGCACGAGGGCAAATAGCTTTAAATTGAATTAGTAATTCATATTAATATTAATTAGTAGACATGGGACAGATGCCAGAGGTAGGTTCTTTACTCAGAATAACCGGGCATGGAATGCGTGGTCTGCAACAGTAGTAGACTTGCCAACGTTAAGGGCATTTAAATTGTCATTGGATAGGCATATGGATGAGAATGGAATAGGGAAGGTTAGATGGGCTTCAGATTGGTTCCACAGGTTTGCGCAACATCGAGAGCCGAAGGGCCTGTTCTGCACTTCCATGTTCTATGTTCTGTGTACGAGAGGGCATAAGTAGGAGATGGGAGAGGAAAAAACTTAAAAGGGTTTGGAGGAGAACATTTTCCACACAGAGTATAATACAGGTACGGAACGAGTTTAAGGGGAAGTAGTAGAGAAAAGTACAATAACAACATGTAAAAAACATTTGGGCAGAAGCATAGAGAGGAGAAGGTTTGAAGGGATATGGGTCAAATGCAGGGAATTGCAACTCGTTCAGGGACTCTGGTCAGCATGGACTAGTTGGATCGAAGGAACTGTTTCCGTGCTGCATGACCCTGTCTCCTGTTATTGGAGGAGGAGACTACTGACAAAGCCACGTTATAGATACTGAAGCAAGTTACAGCGATAGAGATACTAGTCTGGAATGCAGTCCATTTCATTTATGTGGAGGGACTATCAGGAAGGGAGGAGGTTACAGGGACAGGAGCTGTCATACGAGTAACAAATTATTGAAGACACTAGCACCAAGTCATGCCATAGATACAGTGTTGCAGAGTCGTGAGTCTTAGCACAACAGAACTCTCAATAGGGGTGTCGACTGAGCCTGGGGTGTGCCTGTACTGTGCTCCCCTTCCAGCACTGTATCTGTGCCATGTTTTGTTAGCCGATGTTTGGAGCCCTCTCATTGCTGCCTGCTCTGTGATCTTACCTCACTGCAGGATTTATTGAGGGCTCCAGATCTCCCTGCTCTTTGTCTCTCTAGCTGACCAATGACCTTCAATGTGGTGATGCACGAGACACCCAGCAGTTGGGAATTGAACTGAGTCAGGAACTTTCTGAATGCATACAGGAGACAGAGGAATAGACAGAATGGGAAATTAGTCTGATCCAGTTAGGGATACACACAGAGAATGGCACAGAGCTTAACAGAGATCTGAAAAACCCTGTCTCCATCCCTGGCCTGTGCTGTCCTGTCTCTCTGGAGTGAAGACTTCAATTGGATCAGGATCTGGAGAAGCTGCAAGAGTGAGAGACGCTGACAGAGGCAACAATTAGACCCACACAGTGAGGGACAGCACATGGAGTGAGACTGAGTGATATCACCAGAGGGCAGGAAGATTTCAGAATGAAACAATCATGTAGGAAGAACAGGCTTAGGTTCCTGATGCCCTGGTATCAGTGCTCAGGAATGTGCAACCTTTGAGCAGGTGAAGTGATGGCCTCGTGGTATTATTGTGAGAGCATGTATCCAAAACCTCACCCAATGTTAAGTGGAGGCAGGTTTAAATCACACCATCAGAAATGGTGGAATTTCCAATCAATTTTTTTTTTCAAATTGCAATTAACAATCCATGAATAAGTATGTAACCATTGCTGATGTCCAAAACAACGTTTGTTCATCAAAAAGACACTTGGGGACTTCTGCTATCCTCATGTGATCTGCATGACATACGCACAGCAAAGTGTTTGCCTTTCAATTACCCTCTGAAATGGCCAAGCAAGCTAATCAGTTCAAGGGCAGCTAGGGCTGGGCGAGCAAGACTGTCATTCAGAGACACCCACATTCCATACCTGATTTAAAAAATAATCCATTTAGATGGTCCCACTGGAAGTGTGCTAGGACCAGTGTCCTGGCCAATCATGTCGGTAGGTTTAGGGAACGGGCTTTAAACTGACAGAGAGGATGCCGGGACAGGGTTCAGTTCGAAGGAGCTTTCCAATTCCAAATAGAAAAAGTGAAGCATCGGGACTGCATGGGAATGTGGCTGAAGACAAGCAGAAAGGAACAGGGTTAGGGTTTCACTAAAACTGTACATCAGCGAAGCGATTTGTGACAGAAAATGAAAGGAAACTGTAAATTAAGTCCCTGCAATAAGGTAGATGGATTTATGACACAGAGATAAAAGAGAGTTAGACACCAGGGAGACGTGCTATGAGGCTATGAGGCAGCAGTGTTAACCACGGGGACAGCATGCTGTCCCATGTAACCCTCTAGAGGTCTATTTGATTCTTGCTTCCTCAACCTTAAGTCAGCTTTCTTCTTCCTCTTGACTTGACGTTCTACATCCCTTAGAAACTTGTCAAATGCTTTGCTGAAGTCCATGTAGACAACATTGACTGCTCTGCCTTCATCTATCTCTTGGCAACCTCTCCATTCCTGATGAAGGGCTCCAGGCTGAAATGTCGATTTTCCTTCTCCTCGGATGCTGCCTGACCTGCTGTGCTTTTCTAGCAACACCCTGACAAGTCTGATCTCCAGCGTCTGCAGACCTCACTGTCTCCACTTCCTTGAAGAGTTAATCCGGTTTGTGAAACACTATTACCCACTCACAAAGCCATGCTGACTATTTCTAATCAGCCCTTGCCCTTCCGAATATATTTAGCTCCTTTCTCTAAGAAGCTCCTCCAACGACTTACCCATCACTGGGCTGTAATTTCCTGGCTTTTCCCTGCAGCGCAAAGTGATGGAACAGTATTAGCTGCGCACCAGTCTTCAGATTCCTCACTGTGAGTGTTGATAATGTAAATATCTCTGTTAGGGACACTGCACTCTCTTCCTTAGCTTCCCACAACGTTCTAGGATCGACCTAATGAGCTCCTGTGGATTGATCGACCTTTATTTGTTTTAAGATTCCAGCACTTTCTCTTCTCTGTTGAGCATTCTTTCTAAGACATCACTATTTATTTGTGCAAGTTCCTGAGCTTCCGTGGCTTTCTCCACAGTAAATACTGACAACACTATTTTTTCTAATATCTCATCCATCTCCTCTGGTTCCACACATAGGTGACTTCATTGATCTTTAACGGGCCCTATTCTCGACCAAGTTACTCATTAGCCCTTCTTGAAACTTGTGCAAAGGCTTCTGAAAATTCAATTAATCCATAACCTCTGTACCACCACACATCTCCAACACCCTTATCTATTCTGCCATTTATAGTCACACCAACAAATACAATCCAACAGGCTCAAAAACACTTTCTCTGTATAAAATGTGTTTCTAAGGGTCCAGATATTGTATATTGACATATCCTTTCTAACACATTCCAGTTCCTGACTTACTGTCAGGGTAACACTATTTGGTTTCAGACTGACAGCAGAAAGGGTTGTGGGAGTTCTTGCTTATCAATCTGAAAAAGGTTGCTCACAGGGTCATCAGGTAATACAGCAGGCAAGTCCAATGCTGGCATTTATTACAAAGGGAATGGCGTCTAAAAACAGGGAGACCTAGGGTAAGGTACAATCAGACCACACCTAGAATATTATGAGCAGTCTGAGTGCCCTAAGGAACGACATTGTCACATTGAAGGCAGGCCAGAGGAGGGTCACTCGGCTGATCCTGTGAATGGAGGGATTTTCTAATCGGAAGAGGTCGAGTAGACTGAGGTTGAACGCATTGACGTTCAGAAAACCTGACAGAGAAGTTGAATGAAAAATTCAAGATTGTGGGGGACTTTTTCAGTTTAGATGCTGGGATGTTAGAAAACAGAACAGTACGGCACAGTAATAGGCCCTTTCGGCCCACCATGGCAGTGCTGTCCATGATGCTATTCTAAACTAGTCCCATCTACCTGTACATGGGCCATATCCCTCTCTTCTCTGCCTGTTCATGTTTCTGTCTAAATGCCACTAATGCTTTGCTCATATTTCTGCTTCTCCGACCTCCCTCAGTAACTTCCAATCTCTATGTTAAAAAAACGTGCCTCACACATCTCGTTTAAACTTCCTTTATCTCACCTTAAATCTATATGCTCTACTATTTGAAACTTACACACTGGAAAAGAGATTCCATTATCTACATGATCTGCCCCTGTGCTAATTTTATTGTTCCTGTACCTGGTCATCTGTCAGCTTCTGATACTCTCCCAAAACAATCCAACTTTGTTTAATTTCCTCTTATACCTAATGCAACCCTTCAAAAACCCTAACGCAGGCAACATGCTGATAAACCCCCTTTGTACCCCCTCCAAAGCTCCACATCCTCCCTATTGTGTGGAGATGAGAACTGCACACAGTTCTCCAAATGTGGCCAAACAAACATTTTATTAAATTACAACATCAGATGCAAACCACTTTAACCAACTTTGTGGCCGATGAAGGCCAGTGCTCCATTTGCTTTCTTTCCCTACTGAAACACTTCTGTTGCCATTTTCAGGGAGTTGCTGACTTGCAGCAAGATCCTTCTGTATATCAATGTCCCTCAGTATCCTAACTTTCTTCTTGACTTTGACATCAACTCACACTTGTCCAGATTAAAATCTATTTGTCATTTCTCTGCACATCGTTCGAACTGATCTGTAACCTCCTGCAACCTTGGATCTCCTTGCTCATTAACCCCGACTCCCCCAATTTTTATATCATCTGCAATAATTATCTCTGTCACTTCCTTTCGTTTCAGTGGTGCCAGAATCTGTAACCAGGGGCAGAAAACCCCAGCAAGGGCTCACCCATTGAAGATGGAGATGAGGAGGAATGCCTTCATTCAGAGGGTAGTGACTCTGTGGGAATTCTTGACTGCAGGGGGCTGTCGAGGCTGGGTCATTAAGAATATTTACAGAAGACTTGGTCAGATTTTAATTAATCAGGGAAATAGGGGTTTTGTAGAAAAGGCAGGCAAATAGAGTGGAGGATCATCAGATCAACCATGATCCGACTGAAGGACAGAGCATAGTCAATGGGCCAAATGGCCTAATTCCGCTCGTCCATGTCATGGTCGGAACTTAAACTCAATTTGTCCTACATAATATTATGGGGTTCGGTTCACAAAACACCTTTATAATGGGATTACGAAATAATTATAATTACACAGCATTTGATCTACGAAAGACAATTTTGTTGATGGATTCTTGATGTGATGTTATTGAAAAACATCTCGTGTACAATCCAGGATTCCATACATTACGGTCCTGATACTCATTAGTTGTCCAGTCGAGATGGAGACTACTGTCACACACAGCTACTGTACTGTCCTTGCTACAACTATATTCCGTATCCTGACTGTAACCATATTGATATTACCATCACTGGTTGGTTCCTATATAAGAATTCTTGCTCAGGGCTGCTGCTGCTGCTTGCTTATTCTCAGCTTCACTCAAATAAGACTCCAAATTTTCTTCTTCACTTCCACATGAATGTCTCATTACTGCGTTCATCTCATCCTTTCTTCACAACTTGTTGGCTTTTTGCCTAGCCTGCCTCGATCCCACAAAACCCTTCAGTATTCATTTGCCTGCGGTGGTCATTCTGCAGTCACATCTCCGGAGTGACAGTTCGATCATATCTGTTCACAGTCATTCCATCTCCTTTATGGCGAATGCAGGGAGCCATTCCGCAGTAGTGGGGGGGTTGAACATTTGGGTAGAGGTTACAGAGATAGGTAAGCTTACAGGGGCTCGAGGATGTTCAAGTTAAACAGAGGGACAAAGGAGTTTGTGGATTGGAGGAATTAACAGAGAGAGAGGGACCTGGGTTGGGTTCTGGACATAGGGATAGAGATGGATTTAAGTTAGAGGCAGGCAGACTGATAGGCACAGACAGAGGGTCACAGAGGCACAGTCATGGAGTCATAGAGATGTACAGAATTGAAACAGACCCTTCGATCCAACTGTCCATGATGAACACGTACCACAACCCAATCTCGTCCGATCTGCAGCACCTGGCCCATATCCATCCAAACGCCTCCAATTTATATACCCATTCAAATTCCCCTTAAATGTTGCAATTGTACCAGCCTCCATCACTTCATCTGCAACTCATTCCATATACGTACCACCCTCTTTGTGAAAAAGCTGCCCCTTAGGTCTCTTATATATCTTTCCCCTCTCAGCCTAAATCTATGCTCTCTATTTCTGGAATCCTTTACCACAGGGAAAAGAATTTGTGTATTTATCCTGTCCATGCTCCTCATAATTTTGTAAACATCTATGTGGTAACCCCTCAGCCTCCGACCCTCCAAGAAAACATCCCCATCTTCTTCAGGCTCTCCCTATTGCTCAAATACTCTAACCCTGGAAACATCCTTGTAAATCTTTCTGAACCCTTCAAGTTTCACAGCATTTTTCCAATAGGAAGGAGACCAGAATTGCACACAATATTCAAACAGTGGACTAAGCAATGTCCTGTACACAACATGATCTCCCAATTTTTGCATTCAATACTCTGACCAATAAACAAAAACATATCAAACGCCTTCTTCACTTCCGATCTCCCTGCAACTCCACTTTCAAGGTACAATGAATCTGCACCCCAAGGGTCTCTTTGTTCAGCAACACTCCCTAGGACCTCACCACGAAGCGTATAATTCCCGCTAAGATTTGCTTTCCAAAATTCAGCACCTCTCATTTATCTGAATTAAACTCTTTCTGCCACTTCTCAGCCCATTGGTCTATCTGGTCAAGATCCTGTTGTAATCTCAGGTAACCTCCAGTTTTAGTATCATCTACAAAATTACTGACTGTACTTCTGATGCTTGCAAGCAAATAATTTATGTAAATGATAAAAATTAGAGGACCCAGCACCGATCCTTCGGCACTCCACTGGTCATAGGCCTCCTGACTGAAAAACTACCCTCCACCACCACCCTCTGCCATCTACCTTTGAACAAGCTCTGTATCCAGTGGCTAGTTCTCCCTGTATTCCATGAGATCTAACCTTGCTAATCAGTCTCCCATGGGGAACCTTGTCAAACACCTTACTGAAATCCATACAGATCATATCTACCACTCTGCTCTCATCAATCCCATTTGTACTTCCTCAAAAAACCCAATCAAGTTTGTGAGACATGATTTCCCAAGCGCAAAGACATGTTGACTATTCCGAATCAGTCCATGCCTTTCCAAATACATTTACAACCTGCTCCTCAGAATTCCCTCCACCAACTTGCCCACCACTGACGTCAGGCTCACTGGTCTATATTGTCTGGGAGTTTCAGGGTGTTTCAGGGAGAAGAGTATTGCACATACTAACAGAGATATGGAAGATTGTAGTGACTTAAGACGTTTCAAGATGAAAGCGGACTTCTAAGCTCTGGAGACGACGTAGATAGGAAAACAATGGACAATATCAGGTGGCTGGATTGGAGACAGTTACACAGATGGGGACAACTGCACAAACTGAAAGAGGATCTGTTGTTGGGAGAGTTGGTGGGGGCGGGGGTAGTGGAGGGTGAAGTTTACATAGATTAAGTTCGAAGAATTGGAGAAGGATAAGGAGATTATGATTTTTCCACAGCTAAGGAAGGATTGTAGGAGCTGGAGTAGTTTGCACAGATAGGGAAAGACGAAGAGGTTAAAGACAAATACATTGACATGGAGAGTGGTGTTGGGATGAGGAGTTTACAGAGATAAACAGAACTGCCAGGGTTTACAAGAATGAAGGAATTTAGTATCTACTGGAAAAATGTACGGATTAGGGTGTTAGGGAGTGGAGAACCTGACAGAGACAGAGAGCGTTGTGTGGATTAGAGGAGATTCCAAACAGAGAGAAGATGAATCGGACTGGAGGATATTACAGAGATCACTAACACAGCATGGGGCAGGATTGATGCCTGGGATCTCTGTCCTGTCGCAGTGAGTACCAGTACAGCAGAAGTGAGAGCAGGAATCTCACAAGATGCTGGGAATGAATCCTAGAATGTTGATGTTCCTTGCCCAGCACTGTGTCTATGTCCTGTCTTCCGGGTCTGAATACAGAAGGCCATTAACTCCTCCCTGTGCTGTTTACTGTGAGTGATCTTACCAGCTGCAGGATTTACTAAAGGCTCCAGATTTCACTCTCCATCTCTCTGTGTATGACCAATCGTCTTCAATTTGGCAATGGAAAAGAATTAGGAATTCGGCTAAGTCAGGAACATCCTGATTACCAACAGGAGACAGTGAAACAGACAGAATGGGAAATTAGACTGAGGCAGTGAGGATGACTCATGTCGAGTAGCACTGAGTCCAGCAGAGATCTGAAAAATCCCAGTCTCCATCCCTGGGCTGTGCTGCTGTGTCTCTCTGGAGTGGAGAATTCCGTTGGCTCAGAATCTCAGACTAGCTGCAGGAGTGAGAGGCATTGACAGAGGCAGCAATTAGACCCACACAGTGAGGGATACCACATGGAGAGTGATATCACCAGAGTGCAGCTGGTTTAGCAGGTTTTCACAATCAAACAATGATGTCAGAAGAAGTGGGTCTGATGCAGTGGGAACTGCTTCCAGTTCTCAGGGAGAAGTCAGCTATTTAATTGGGATGGTACAGTGGTGGAACAAGTGCCCTGGTCAATCATGTGACCAGGATTATGCAGAGTGCTTTTAACTGACACACATGAGGTGGTAGAAGGCTCAGCTGAAAGGAAATCCCAATTCCATGGGAAAAAGTTTAAATATTGAAACATGGGGACGTGGCTGAAGAGAAATAGAAAGACACAGAAATGAAGTGAGTTTAACTAAAATTGTACATCAACAAATATGTTTGTGACAGGAAATTGTGATAAAAAGTAAATTACTGTTTCTAAATTTGGATGACAGAAGTATCTGCAATAAGGGATATGCAGGTGTGACTGTGATTTCTATCTAATCACCATCAGGGAGTCATGGTCACAGGGTGAACAAGAAGGTGGGGCATTAATATTCACAGTTACACAACGTTGTGGAAAGTCAGGCAGAATGGGAAGAAGGATGGGGATCTCTCATTTTTAGGGATAACAATAGGATGATCAAGAAAATATGTGGCCTTAGATTATCAATCGGTCATAGACCAAATTCTGGGTAATAAGGGTCAGAACACAGAAGGGCAAGAGCGGTGTTAAGGCTCTTTTACAGCATTACATTGTGTGACACTGGATTAACAGGGAATTGTTTGAATTTGTAACAAAGGCATTGGGATAACAGTGAGGGGATTCAACTTTCCTCTTATCATCGCATTGGTGATGGGTCACAGACGAGGCTGACTATCTCCCACGCTCAGGGGGAGTCTGTTGGTGGCTGTACAGACTGATGTGGCCTTCTACAGACTCTGTCACACTTGGATCATAAGGTAGCCATGTGAAGGGGGTTGGTGCATCTTTGGGCTGACAGCGCGCTCCTTGTGCTGTTTTCTCCATGATTTCCCACAGACAATCCTAACACTTACTTTTCCGATCTCTACATCAACTGTGATTCCAGATAAACGGCTTCAATGACCTTCCAGGGGCTCTTTACTCTCTCTCGCTTGACTTTAGCCCCTGTTGAACCTTGTCCAAATGCCTCTGAAATTTTAAATATCTCCCACCACCAACAGCCGCCCACACCCTTTTCTATACTGCCACTTATGCTCATCCCAAAATATAGAATACAACAGATTTAAAAAATATTCTGTTTCTACAAAACCATATTTCTCCCATTGTTTCTAAGCGTCCAGTTATCATTTATTGTCATATCATTTATAACACAGTCCAGCATGTTCCCGACTTAATGTCAGGCTAACACTGTTTGGTTTCAGGCTGACTGCACAAAGGGTTTTGGGCGGCATGTTCAACACAACATCATGGGCCCGTTCCTGCGCTGCATTGTTCCACGTTCTATGTAACTCCTTAAAGATTATGCATCAAGGAAGGATCTCGACCGAGAAAAGATTCGGACCTCTCAGGGATGAAAGAGAAATGAAAGGGATTATGGGGGAGATGAATTGGTAAGAAAAGAGAAGGGGAGGTGGGGTGGTAAGAAAAGGGAAGGGAATACAGTGTGTGAGAAGGAGCATGAAGAATAAAAACAAGCAGGAGCATAGGAAAGTCTGAGTGGTGTTTGTGAGGGAGGCCACATATATGAGTGGAATAAATTAACAGCACATGCCTTAAGGAGATCCAGTGATGGAACCCTCAATTGAACATGACTGAAAGGAATAACAATAAACTATCACATCGAGTTAAAATCCACATTATCAAAGGTGGCGCAGGTTGGACAATGTTAAAGAGATTGTCGTGGAGGACAGGGATGAAACAGAGCAATGGATGGACATGGATTCAGATCCACAGTAAAGGGATTCCACCAGCGCCTGACCAATGAACCACAGCGAAGCAAGTTCAGTATTGAATTATAGACGAATGCTCAATAATATTCACCTCTGAACCAATTTCATTGTCCTTCAATGTAAACTCTCCGGCTGGACCTTGTAGCTAAGAAGATAGCATAGAACTGGAATCAGAGAAACACTTCAGTTTGCATTACTTCCATTTCTCTGCAAAATGAGATGACAAAAGACACATGTTGAGAGACATTCAGAATAAACAAATATATCTCTTGGTTTGAGTGCTAAACATCCACCTGTTAAAGGAGTTTCCAAAACCTATCACCATCAACTCAGGACGGGAATTTTCAAAATGATTTGAGAGATCTCGTACTTTAATGACAAGGTTATGTTGTAGGGACGATTTGAGAGATTTGATAGATGCATCCCATTTTAAGATAATTTTCTAACCGACAATTTTGTTCCTCCAAAGACTATTTGGAAAACAAAAAGTTGGAATACAGGGCAAAAAAGTTATTCATGAACAGAACCGATCCTCTGGAAAACTGACTTCAATGGGGGGTGTAGATACCCAGCATGTCTCGCGGTGGGGAAAGCTCTCTATACTGACAACAGGCGAGGACAGCACATTGTCAGTACCGACTTTATCTCCGTTGGAAATGGCAATATATGCGCTTTTCCACATAGTAAGGTTGCAGGAGCTGGACAGCGTTTATAAACCCTTTCAGCGAGAAGCGAGCAGCTTGATAAATAATTTGCGGTTATATGTAATCCACTTCCGAGGTGAACAGCCGCCATCTTGGCTGGGGATCTGGACGCATACGCAGACGGTCCGTGACGTCACAGTGTCGGGCGGGGCCAAAGGGTGACTCATGCAGATGCTGAAAATCTGACAGTAAATCAGACAGTGATGGAGGTCAGCAGAGTCTGGCAGGAAATGTGGACAGAGAAACAGAGCGAACCATTCCAGTCCTGTGTGCATCTTCTTCAGAACCCATTACCCTGGTGCTGCAGTGTCCTCGGCGACAGCTTTATAACAGCTTCACCCTCAGGTGATCTTTGAAACAAACAGCAGTCTACCTGAAGCTCTGGCTTTCTCTGCCGATTACATTTTTAACCAACCTGTTCAGAAGTGTCATGTTCCAATTGTGAAGCAGGTGGGGGGACTTGAGAATCCAGGCCTTCTTAGTTAGAGGGGAGTTCCTCAGGGTCGAGTCTTTGGCCCAACCATCTTCAGCTGTTTCGCCAATCACTTTCCCTTCAGAAGTCGGGATGTTGGTTGACGATTGGATAATATTCAACATCATTTTCAACTGCTCAGATACTGATGTAGCGCGTATCCATATGTTCAGGTTGTAAGTTTGCTCGCTGACCTGGTAGGTTTGTTCTCACTGAGAACAATCTTACAATCTGAACCTCAACCTAAGCTAAACATGTTCTCAAAAATCGCATACCCACATGTAGCAAGACCTGGCCAGCATCTAAAATCTGCACAAGTGGCAAGTAACAGCTGTATCACATCCGTGCCTGGCAAAGACCATCTTCAACAAGAGCAAATCTGAGTATTGCTTTTTGACATTCAACAGCAATATCATTATTGAATCCTCCATGCGCAGCATTCCGGGGTGTAACGTTGATGAGAAACTGAACAGGACTGACCATACAACTGTTGATACATGATCAGGGCAGAGGCAAGAAGTCTTGCAGCGCTCAACTCACCTCCTGACTTCCCACCTTGCAAGATGTAAGTCAGTTGTGAATTGGAATCCTCTCCACTTGCCTGGGTGAATGCTGCTTCTGTAACGCTTTAAGCAGCACGGTGGCACGATAGTTAGTACTACTGCACTCACAGTGCCAGAAACCCAGGTTCAATTCCCACCTCAGGTAATTTTCTGTGTGGAGTTTGCACGTACTCTGTGTGGCTGTTGTCCAGGTGCTCTGGTTTCCTCCCACAATCCAAAAATGCGCACGTCAGGTGATTTGGCCATGCTAAATTGCCCGTAATTTTAGATGAGATGTTAAATGTCTGGGTGAGTTGTGCTTCCGTGGGTCGGTGTGGGTTTGTTGGACCGAAGGGCCTGTTTCCACACTGTAAGTAATCGAAGCTTGTCAATAGGTAGGACCAAACAGCACTTCTGATTGTTAACAAACTTCACCATTGCCTTTCATCACCATTGATATCCAGTAGCAGCAAAGGGTATCATCTCTTATGTAACATCTTTCTGTGTTGGGGGCTGTGCATTCTACAATAGGTTTGCACCACAGGACACACAATGTCTCAGATTCCTTTTCCCTTTTTGTATCTTTCGAGATGATTAGACCATTTATTTGGAAGGAGGTGTGGAAATGAGTAAGGGTGTCTTTCTGAAATTGGATTTGTTTGATCTGAGATTTTACACTGTATGGACTGGGATAATATATGAAAATCATTTCACATAGAAATAGTTGAATGAACTGAAGATCAGTGAGACTAATCAAACATGATATAAAGATCCAACAGAGTCGTTAATTAATTTAGACATAAAGAGAACATATTTATCTCGTATGTCAGTGGGTAAAGGCTTCAAACAACGTTGTGTGTGGTAAAGCACCAACACACACACACACACACACACACACACACACACACACATACAAGAGTGTTAATGTTCCAGTGAACTGACTGCAGAAATCTGTGGCTGAGTGCCATGCCTCTAGGAATTCCCTGACTGTTCTCTGTTTGGCTTGACCTATAATCGTTGTGTTGTCCCAGTCGAACTCATGTTGCTTGTCATCTACGTGTGTGGCTACTAAGGATAGCTAGTCGTGTTATTTCGTGGCTAGTTGGTGTTCATGGAAGCACCCACAGATTCAATCAATAGGCACATCGACCTGGACCCAACATACCAGCCACTGCAGCTGGAACTGACAACCAGAAGCGGAAGAGACAAGCCACTATAAATGCCGGAGGAAACATCACAGAAGAGCTTCACAGGAGGCTCCCAAGCACTGAGGATGTCACCTAGACAGGGGACGAAACTTTTGCAACACAAATTCCCAGCTCGGCGAACAGAACTACAACATGAAGACGAAAATAAGATGTTCACGTTAGCTGGGAAAATGGAAGATGAGATCCAAAAGTTAAGTTTTTGGATAAATTGTCAGGGAGGATTTGATGAAGTGGTTAAATGTAGGGAATGCTATTCACACTGTATCTTAATGGTATACAGTTGGACTGAACAGCCTGAAGCGATGTGTTTAATTTCCAGTTTCTGTCAAGCCGTGGGCTAGTATTATCCCAGTACCAGAGCCATATTGATGTAACTCAGGCAGTCACCTCGATGGGCCTGGGTATCATCCAGTTTGTGATGGTTCCTTTCCCTCTGGTGGGGTACTGCTTTGAGTGTAAGGATCAGAGCACGGTAACCCCACTCTAAAACAGAATGGCCATCAATGCTGTACACATCTGTGCATATTCAGAACCCGGTTGGAGAAAATCGTAACAATGTTTCACACAGTAATGAAACGGGATTGCATTCCTTTTCACCACTCGAGCAAATTCAAAGGCAGGTTTGCTGACGTGAACAGCAAGTTACAAAGCTCTGCTCATGTCAGTCTGAAAGGCTGCCATCGGGAATAAGGCTATTCTTGCCCGATTTTGAAGTGGGGAGCTTTCGTATATGAGGTGACTCCAACAGTCACTACAAGACAGGAAACATCCCCGCGAGCGGCTGGTGTTCAGAGTAGGCCAGCACTAAAATTTGCATCCATTCAATGTTTCACCTTTCTGTTTCTAGGAGCTGGTTATTCTCCAGCGTAATAGGCATGATTGAAAAATTAAGAAAATCGCGTGAAATTGCTGACAAAATATAGACAAGGATGTTGTCAGGGGTGCACAGTTTGGAATGTAGGGCGAGTCTGAACATGCTGGGACAACTTTCCCTTCATCGTCGAGAATGACCTTAAGGAAAGTTTGTCAACAGAATATTTAAGTTTTTGTTTTCCACAATATGGGCCGAGTTGAAAACTGGAGAGCATAAGTTTAAGGTGAGATGGGTAAAATATAAAAGGGAGTTGAGGCAGCTTTCCCACGCAGAAGGTTGTGCTTGTATGGAATCAGATACCAGAGGAAGTGGAGGAGGCTAGTACACTTTGAAGATTTCAAACGCAACTGGTTGGGTTTCTGAATAGGGAGGGTTTAGTGGGATAGAGGCCAAATGCTGCGAAATGGGAGTTTATTTAAAATGCATTTTCAGTGAAATTGAAGCATGAATGCTCTTCTGGGGACAGTCCTAGGACAATCAGCCATAAACAGCTCCTGGATCCTTCAGGGCAATTCCAAACTGCACTCCCAAAATGTATTGGAAACTTAGTGCACCGCCACCTTCCCAAACACTCCAAAATGAGGGAAAAGAAAGAACAGAACATGAATGGGCAAAGAAACGTGAAGATCCCCAAACACAATCTCGATTATATGAGTTTGCCCATCCGATCAACAATGCGGCAGTGCCTGCAGCCCACGTCTCCAGGGCAGAATTGAAGTAAATAAAAGAAAGTTAAGACCATATGACATCACAATTTACAGGAATTATTTTTCCATTTGCCGGAACACCAGACAAGGAGAAGTAAAGTCACTGCAGGATTTTGTTTCACAACAGCGATGAAATACCAATCTCCACTAGGTTTCAGTGAACAACACAACTTGGCCGGAACATGATGAAGCAGTGGAACCGCTTGAGACTGGGGCATTTCATGTGGGACGCAAACGTGATCATTATAGCATGGACATTGACAGGATGGAGAGTGTGCACTCATCCCAAAGCAGAGGTACATTTCCAAAAGCAAAACCACATGGTTGTGTTGCAGTTTAAACACAGCAGCATTTAGCAGGCTACAGTAAAACAGGCAACACACCCACAAATGGCAGCAGTCGGATCTGTGCACACGCCAGCTGAGAATGGGAAACCGGCACCTTTGATCACTCGGCCACGAAATCAGCCACCGCTGCAGCACATTGTGTTACACCTTCCATGGTACTTCTGTGAAACATTAGAAGCAATGTCACAGGGAAACAGTTCTGCGATCCCTCCTCTGCTGGCACAGCTGCAGGGATATGCCCGACTACAATATCAATTTCACAACAAACTTTCAATCCAGACAAAAATAATTGGAAAACTGAATCAAACTTCTGAGATTCGCGAAAGCCACAAATGTAATGTCTGTGTGAGAGAATGTGTATTCGGTTATGATTCGACAAAGAAACCATGAGCTGCATGATATTACTGATATTTGGAATGTTGTTATGGTAAATGATTTCGAAATTGGACAATTTTTAGTTTTTGAGAATATTAACATAAGTCAAAAGGTGATTACACCACCCCACCCCAGAAGATGTCAAAGAGATGCTAACTGTACTTGAGTGCTCTTTGATCTCGATGGGAAGAGGTCTCTGCCTGAGTCACCTTCATGCTTCTTGTTGCTGAATAAATCACAAAGAAGGAGTCCATCAATCCAGACAAAAATCAATGGTAAGCTGAGTCTATCTTCTCAGACTCTTCAACTACAAATGTATCTGTGACTGCGTGAGAATATATGTTCGGTTATGATTTGGTCAAATAACCATGAGCTGCTTGACATTACTGCAATTTCGATTCTTGCTTTGCTGAATGATTTCACCCATTGCTCGAAACAGGACAACTTTCACGTTTACACGATACATGAAACACACCGGACTACAGGGAAAATGCACAAAGCTGAGCAGGCCGTGTTCCACATCATACCGTGCAGCATAGTTTCAGTCACTGTGTCTGTTTTGCAGGATAAGTCCCAAAGAATGTTTTCCACCATAAAACCGGAGGTAGCATTACAATCCCAGAACGACAGATCACATTGTGAGGATGCTCTGACCTCCGGGCCAGTTCGAGATGCCACTTTCCTTGCCTTTTACCTTAACCGTGCAATTGGCTGCAGAGATGTTCACACCTGGACATGAGCCACATGGATACCAACTGAGCTGGAAACCTGTGTGGGAATCGACGAGAAGCGACTCAATAAATTCTGCTAAATTCCATGGTGCTTATTAGAAACGCAGTTTCTGTTCACATAAATTTAAAAGGCAGTTTCTGAACATAGTAACATAAGGAGCTGCTCACCCCACCCCTACTCCGGAAGAGGTGCTAACTGCACTTGAGTGCTTTTTGTTCTCGATTTGACGAGCTCTCACACCTGAGTCACCTTCACGTCTCTTGTTGCTGAGTGACTCACAAAGGAGTTTCACCAGAGCTGCAACTGCCTCACTTTCCCACTCGCTCTCCCCGTTTACATTTTCCTGCTCGTCAGTGATTTAAAGAAAACCAAAAGGATGCGATATCATTCTGTAGCCTCTCTGTCAATTCCTCCGTTTCAATTCCAACATGGCTGAGATCTCGGGACGCACCTTAATACTAGCGACGTTCTGAAAGTACAAGTCCAAATGTCCCTCTGAGAGTGTGATTTCTATCATTGCTGTTGCTGATTGAATGAGTCACTATCACGTGCGAACTGATCCAAACCATGATTCAGCACCTCTGCTGCCAATTCTCACACGTTGAATAACGACAGACAGCTTGCAAATAAGCTCTTTCAGAGACGACTTTGGGGTACATTTGACAGACAGACTAGTTCAGGAATCAGTGGTGTACTGTGACACCAGCGCATCAGCTTCTTCCCAGTCTTTGAACCGGCCCGCCTGCGCAAGGAATCCAAATGCGGTACTGCTTTTTGTGGTAGATTCAGAACGCGGTAACTACACTCTGAAACAGAATGGCATATAATCAGACCCAGGTTGGAGAAAAATTTTACAATGCTTTGCAAACTAATTTAATGGAATTGCATTGCATTTCACAAAGAGAGCAAATTCGCAGATGGGAAAGCAAGCAAGAAAGTCCATGTGAAAGGGTGCATTTGAAGAACAAAGCAGTTTCTGCCCAGTTTCGAACTGGGGACCTTTCGTGTATGAGGCCAACGTGATGACCACTACACTACAGAAACAAGCCACCAGTGGTCGTACTGCGGTTCTGTGGCATCCACCACTGAAAGTTGAAGACATTTTCCGTTTCACCTTTCTTTTTCCAATAGCTCATTGTTGTCCAGGGTAATTGACATCTTGAAAAAGTTAAAAAAAAAAAGAGGGACGTGAAATTGGTGACAAAATACAGACAAGGATGTCGTCAATGTTTGGACTGTAGAGTGAGGTGGAAAAAGGCTTGGACAACTTTCCTGGCAGCATAACGGCTGCGACATGATTTTATGGAAGGGTTGTAAACTGAGTATTTACGTGTTTTACCCAAGCTGGGGTGAGTTGGAAACTGGAGAGCATAGGTTTAAGGTGAGTCGTCTGAAATTGACAAAGGACCCCGACGCACATTTCCCACACACAAGGGTGTGCGTGTCTGGAATGAGCTACCAGAGGAAGTGGAGGAGAATATTGCACTCAGAAAATTGCAATAGTAATCGGATGAGTTTCTGGATAGGATGGGTTTAGAGGGATTGAGGCCAAATGCTGGGGAACGGGACTTGTTTAATTTTGGTAATGTGGTGAGCATGGATGAGATACACCGAAGTATCTGTTTCCACACGGTGTACCCCAATAACCTTGTGTTGCTTACACCGGTTTTAAAGGATTACTTTCTAGCGGAGCTTGCCGTCGCAGTCTGTAGCACAATCATTTAATCTGTTCGACTGCTCACGGGAAAGGTAGTATTGTGAAACACTGCAGAAATGAACGACTTCCTTACTTTTGCTCCGATTGACCATATTCCGTGAAATTTTCCCTGATCCTCAGTTGAGGATTTTTGCTGGTGGAAGTTACCTCAGAACCCCCGGTTAACTCGTAATGTATTGAGTGAATCGCAAACAGAAAGCATTTAACACGGAACACAAACAAAACTGGCAAACCAAATGCATGTTCAGACACAACGAAGCATGAATGCGAAATGTGAGACAATCCGAGGTCAAGAGGCATAAAGTAATCTCACAACTAACAACAGGGCAAATCTAAACTACTCTTTCAAACATACTGCAGCCTTAGTGCACCACCACTTCCCAGACAATGCTGAAAAGAGAGAAAGAAAGAATGTAATAAGTATGGGCTATAAAAAAGAGAATTTCACCAATCACAGTCTCGATTACATTACCTTTCCCTTCCGATGTCTCCAGGACGGAAATGAAGGAAATGGGAGAAATTCAATAACATATGCATTGGAACGATTTTCCCATTCGCCAGAAAGCCAAATAACAATGAATCGACTTACCACAGGACTTTGTTTCACAACAGCGATGAAATAACAATCTCCATTCGGTTCCAGTAAAATCTCAACTTGCCTGGAACATAAACCAAGAGCTGAGCTGTTTGCGATTCTCTGCAGGGGAGGCAAACACCATCATGACAGAAAGACTTTACAATATTCAGCACGTTTCCACACCACAGTGAAGTCCCCTGGAACACCAACGCAGCGGAGAATCGACGTCGCATTTTAACGACGCTGTGGCAGTGGAGTTGATCAGCTGAAATGGCAGGGGTGGGATTCAAACCCACATACCTTTCGGGACTGCAACCTGAATCCAGTGTCTTAAACCACTCCGCTACACTACCAGACAGCGCAACTTCCATTTTCTTGCATTTCGAATTGTGCTCCTGCATAACCACGCATGCAAAGTCACATGAAAAGGGTTCTATGGTCCCTCTCCGACTCGCACAGCTGCTGGGATGTGTCAGGATCCAATGGCAATTTCACAGCAGATAATGAAAGCCCATCAATCCAGACAAAAATCAATAGTAAGCCGAGTCTATCTTCTCAGACTCTTTTCAGCTACAAATGTATCTGTGAGTGCGTGAGAATATATGTTCGGTTATGATTTGGTCAAATAACCATGAACTGCTTGACATGACTTCAATTTCGATTCTTGCTTTGCTGAATGATTTCACCCATTGCTCGAAACCGGACAACTTTCACGTTTACACGGAACACGAAACACAACGGACTACAGGGAAAATGCACAAAGCTGAGCAGGCCGTGTCCCACATCATACCGTGCAGCATCGTTTCAGTCACTGTGTCTGTTTTGCAGGATAAGTCCCAAAGAATGTTCTCCACCATAAAACCGGAGGTAGCATTACAATCCGAGAATGACAGATCACATTGTGAGGATGCTCTGACCTCGGGGCCAGTTCGAGATGCCACTTTCCTTGCCTTTTACCTTAACCGTGCAATTGGCTGCAGAGATGTTCACACCTGGACATGAGCCACATCGATACCAATTGAGTTGGAAACCTGCGTGGGAATCGACGAGAAGCGACTGAATAAATCTTGCTAAACTCCATGGAGCTTATTAGAAAAGCAGTTTCTGTTCACCTCAATCGAAAAGGCAGTTTCTGAACATAGTAACAGAAGTTACTACTCACCCCAGCCCCACTGCGGAAGAGGTGCTAACTGCACTTGAGTGCTCTTTGTTCTCGATGTGAAGAGCTCTCCCGCATGAGTCACCTTCACGTCTCTTGTTGCTGAGTGACTCACAAAGAAGGAGTTTCACCAGAGCTGCAACTGCCTCACTTTCCCACTCGCTCTCCCCGTTTACATTTTCCTGCTCATCAGTGATTTAAAGCAAACCAAAAGGATGCGATGTCATTCTGTAGCCTCTCTGTCGATTCCTCCGTTTCAGTTCCTACACGGCTTAGAACTCGGGACGCACCTTAATACTAGCGACGTTATGAAAGTAAAAGTCCAAAGGTTCCTCTGAGAGTGCAATTTCTTTCATTGCTGTTGCTGATTGAATGAGTCACTAACGTGCGAACTGATCCAAACCATGATTCAGCACATCTGGTGCCAATTCTCGCACGTTGAATAACGACAGACAGCTTCCAAATGAGGCCTTTCAGGACGACTTTGGGTTACATTTGACAGACGGACGAGTTCAGTAATCCGTGGTGCGCTGTGACACCAGCGCATCAGCTTCTTCCCTGTCTTTGAACCGGTCCGCCTGCGCAAGGAATGCAAATACGGTACTGTTTTTCGTGGAAGGGATCAGAACGCGGGAACTACACTCTCAAACAGAACGGTATATGATCATACCCAGGTTGGAGAAAACCTTTACAATGTTTTGCACACCAATTAAATGGAATTGGATTACATTTCACAAAGAGAGCAGATTTGTTCGAGCGATTTCCAAGGCAGGTTTGCAGATAGGAAAGCAAGCAAGAAAGTTCAGTTCTTGTCCGTGTAAACGGCTGCAGTTGAAGAACAAAGCAGTTTCTACCTGGTCATCTTCCGCATGTTAGGTGTACGTGACGACCACGACACTACCAAAATAATCCTCAGCTGGCCTTGCTGCGGCTTCATGGTATCCAGCACTGAAATTTAAAGCCATTCTACGTTCACCTTTCTGTTTCCAATAGCACTTTGTTGTCCAGTGTAATTGACATCTTGAAAACGTAAAAAAAAGACACGTGGAATTGATCACAAAATATAGACAAGGATGTTGTTAATGTTTGGACCGTAGGGCGAGATGGAAAAAGCTGGGACAACTCAACCTGCAGCGTAACGGCTGCGACATGATCTTATGGAAGTGTCGTAAACTGAGTATTTTCATGTTTTACCCAAGCTGGGGCGAGCTGAAAACTCGAAAGCATAGGTTTAAGGTGAATGGCTAAAATTGAATAAGGAGCTGAGGCACATTTCCCACACATAAGGTTGTGCGTGTATGGAAGGATTTACCAGAGGAAGTGGAGGAGGCTATTAAACTCGGAAGATTGTAAAGTTAAGCGGGTAAGTTTCTAGATCGGAAGGGTTTATAGGGATAGGGGCCAATGGTTGGGAAGTGGGACTTGTTTAATTTTGGCTATGTGGTCAGCATGGACGAGATATACTGAAGACTCTGTTTCCTCGCTCTGTACCCCAATAATGTACAGAGGGGAGGACGAACAGCCGGAAATCGTGCTACATATTGGCACTAATGATATAGCCAGAAAAAGGATTGAGGATACAAAAAAGTGATTTCAGGAAGTTAGGATGGAAACTGCAAAGCAGGATGAACAGAGTAGTGTTCTTTAGTTTACTACCGGTGCCATGAGATATCAATGCGAGGAACAGGGAGCGGGCGCAGCTTAACATGTGGCTGTGCAGCTGATGTAGAAGGGAGGGCTTCAGAGATGTAGATAATTGGAATGCCTTCTGGGGGAGGTGGGACGTGTACAAGAAGGACGGGGACCAATGTACTGGATGGAAGTTTTCCTCGAGGATTTCAAGAGGCTTTAAAGTAGTATGGCAGAGGGATGGGAATCTGGGTGTATACCGGAGGTGACAGTTGATGCAGATGAGGCAATATCAAGAGGTAGGCCAGCAATTGGGAAGGATTTTCCTGGGAAGGAACGAAGGGATCAGTTGAAGTGTATTTGCTTTCACGCAAGGAGAATCACGAATAAAAGTGATGAGCTTAGAGCCTGGATCAGTACCTGGTACTATGATGTTGTGGCCACAAGAGAGACATGGGTTTCTCAGGGGCAGGAATGGTTGCTGAATCTTCCAGGGTATAGAGCATTTAAAAAAGAATTGGGAGAGAGGAAAAAAGAGGAGGGGATGTAGCACTACTAATCAGAGGGGATTACCATAGCTACAGAAGTTACCATTGTCGAGGAAGATCTTCCGACCGAGTCAGTATGGGTGGAAATTAGGAACAGGAAGGTAGCAGTTACCACATTAGCGATTTACTACAGGCCCCCCAATAAGAGCAGGGAGATTGAAGAAAGCTTAGTTCGGCAGATTTTGGAAAAGTGTGGACATAGTGGGGTTGTTGTTATGGGTGATTTTAACTTTCCCAGTATTGAATGGAACCTCCTTCGAGCAGAAGTTTTGAATGGAGCTGTTTTTGTAAGGTGTGTTCAGGAGGGTTTCCTAACTCAGTACGTTGACAGACCGACGAGGGGAGAGGCCATTCTAGACTTGGTGCTTGCAAACGAGCCGGGGCAGGTATCAGATCTTGTGGTGGGAGGGCATTTTGATGATAGTGACCACAACTGCCTCACATTCTACATAGCTATGGAGAAGGAGAGGATGAGGCAAAATGGGAGGTTATTTAATTGGGGAAGAGAAATTAGGCGTGAGTTAGGAAGCATGGACTGGCAGCAATTGCTCCATGGTAAAGGCACAACAGACATGTGGAGATTGTTTAAGGAACAGTTGTTACGACTGATTAAAAAATATGTCCCTCTGAGACAGGCAAGAAGGGGTAAGATAAAGGAACGTTGGATGACTGGAGCGGTGGAGCTTCTCGTCAAAAGGAAGAAGGTAGCTTTGATAAGGTGGAGGAAACTAGGGTCAAACTCAGCTCTAGAGGATGACAGACAGGCAAGGAAGAAGCTCAAAAATGATCTAAGGAGAACCAGGAGGGGGCAAAAGAAAGGCTTGGCAGAAAGGATTAGGGAGAACACAAAGTCATTTTACACTTATGTGAGGAATAAGAGAATGGTCAAAGAAAGTGTCGGGCCAATAGCGTTGGTAACATGTTTGTGGAGTCTGAGGAGGTAGGGGAAGCCCTACGTGAGATTTTTTGCTTTTATCTTTCCGACAGAAACGAACTTTGTATGAATGAAACCTTTGAAGAGCAGGTGTGCATGCTGAAATGGATATAGATAGAGGAAGCTGATGTGCTGAAAAATTTGACAAACATTAAGATTGACAAGTCTCCAGGCCCCGACCAGGTTTGTCCTCGGCTGCTTTGGGAAATGTGAAATGCGATTACTTCGCCACTTGCGAAGATCTTTGCATCCTCGCTCTCCACTGGAGTCGTACTTGAGGACGGAAGAGAGTCAAATGTAATTCCTCACTTCAGGAAAGGAAATAGGGTGAATCCCGGCAATTACAGACCAGTAAGTCTGTCGTCTGCAAGGTGTTACAAAGGATTCTGAGAGATCGGATTTATGATCATTTGGAAGAGCATGGATTGATTAAATGCAGTCAACACGGCTTTGTTTAAGGGCACGTCATGCCTCACAAAACTTATCGGGTTCTATGAGGATGTGACTCGAAAAGTTGATAAGGGTCGAGCTACGGATGTGGTGTATATGGACTTCAGCAAGGCATTTGATAAGTTTCCCCATGGTAGACTCATTCAGAAGGTCAGGAGGAATGGGATACAGGGGAACTTAGATGTCCGGATATTGAATTGGCTGGCCAACAGAAGACAGCGAGTGGTGGTAGAAGGAAAATATTCTGCCTGGAAGTCAGTGGTATGAGGTGTCCCACAGGGCTCTGTCCTTGGGCCCCTACTGTTTGTAATTTTTATTAATGACTTGGATGAGGGGATTGAAGGATGAGTCAGCAAGTTTGCAGACTACACAAACGTTGGAGGTATCGTTGGCAGTATAGAGGTCTATTGTAGGCTGCAGTGGGACATTGACAGAACGCGGAGATGGGCTGAGAGGTGGTAGATGGAGGTCAACTTGGATAAATGCGAGGTGATGCATGTCGGAAGCCGAATTTGAAAGATGAGTACAGGATTAAGAATAGGATTATTGGCAGCGTGGATGAAGAGTGGGATTTTGGTGTGCAGGTACATAGATCCCTTAAAATAGCCACCCAAGTGGACAGGGTTGTTAAGAAAGCATATGGTGTTTTGGCTTTCATTAACGGGGGGTAGAGTTTTAGAGTCGTGAGATCTTGTTTCAGCTCTTTAAAACTTTGATGAGACCATACTTGGAAAACTGCGTCTAGTTCTGGTCACCCTATTATAGGAAAGATGTGGATGCTTTGGAGAGGCTTCAGAGGAGGTTTACCAGAATGCTGCCTGGACTGGAGGGCTTAACTTATGAAGAGATGTTGACTGAGCTCGGAATTTTTTCATTGGAGGATAGAAGGAGGAGAGGGGACCTAATTGAGGTAGACAAGATAATGAGAGGCATAGATAGAGTCGATATCCAGAGACCATTCCCAAGGGCAGAAATGGCTAACACGAGGGGTTATAGTTCTAAGCTGGTTGGAGGAAAGTACACAGAGGATGTTAGAGACGGGTTATTTCCACAGAGATTTGTGAGAGCATGGAATGCGACGCCAGTAGCAGTTGCAGAAGCAAGGTCATTGAGGACATTTAAGAGACTGCTGGACAGGCATATGGTCACAGAAATTTGAGTGTGCAAAAATGGAGGATCAATGTTTGGCTCAACATCGTAGGTTTTAGGGCCTGTTCTGTGCTGTACTGTTCTATGTTCTATGTTCTAAATGTTATGTTGTTGCCTTGTTCTGGATTCCTTGTGCTCACCAGACATTTCAGCACCATTAAAAGTACGTTACACCCACAACGTCATAACACTGGCATTTGCCAAGACAGCATATTTTGCATAACATCGCTCTCTGTCAATCTCGTGTGCCTGAGATTTGAACAATCGCTGGTCTATGTTAATCAAAACTTCCCTCGTCTCATAGCCTCAGATTTAACACGCCCCCTTATTCATGTCATCAATATTAAGTGATTTCTCACTGTGTTACTTAAGCACACGTTGAGAAGAAATAAAAATGAGAACAACAGCCACCTATGTGACTGCGATTTGACCCAATGTTGCTGCAGCCAACCGATTCAGCTGTAAGTGAAATAGCCCACACCTTTCCTGTACCAGTAATGTGGTACGTTTTCATGAGTTGAATTAGACCCAGCATGATTTCAGAGGACACAATTTACTGGGATATAAAGACATGATGAAATACACGGGGGCTGGGGGGTGGAATATGCTTAGGAAGGATATGGTTAGATTTCCCTTGATACAAAATCATTAGAGACGACGGAAATGAGATTTACTGGGAGATAAAGCCACGAGAAAAGAAAAGAAGGGGTTTAATGGGGTGGTGGAATAGAGGAAGAATCACACGACACAAATCAGGAATGACTGAGTTGTGTCCTAATGGAGGATTTCCAGCGGATTTCAGGATGGTTAGGGTAAATAAGAGGGAAATTAGCTCCTTCAGGTGAGTGCATAACTCGAGGTCAGAGCTTCTAAACCAGCGAGGAACGACGAAGAAGTTTGTAGCAGGTACTTGTTATTCTGAGTTTTTGAAATCGGAGATGATTTTTCAGAAAGAAAAAAAAAATTTTAGAAGATGATTCCAGCATATTTGAAAGGCCACATGCAGGCAAACAAGGAGCGAATTTCACAGTGACAGGGATTCTGGGAATCCTGGATGGGGCGGCAAAAGTGACACACTCACGAATGGTTTAGCGTTCGTCGGAAAGAAATTGCATAATACCTGCAACTGAACATGTTCAGTGTAAGAAGAGCTGGTGATGTTGAAAGGTGGAGCAGCTGGTTCCACGTGAACTGCTATAAATTGTTAATGTACTGAGCTGTTTGTTTTATCTTTGGATTAAATGGAAGCCAGTTAGCTCAGTCCGCTGGCTAACTGGTTTGTGGTATAGAGTGAGACTAACAACGCGGGATTAATTGTCGCACTGTCTCAGCTTGCCATCAGGAACATCATCTCCACCGCCTCTGTGATCTGTAATATAATTGTGACTCTAGTGAGTAGGAATGGACCTGTCGATGTCAAGCACCATTATCATTGCCATCTGTTGCCTTGAACATTTGTTCACAATGACCAGGAACGGGACTGAGTTCATTTAATACGCAATGACCTCCTCTCGAAAAATCCAGCGACAAGACTCGTCTTTATTCCTATTAGATTCCTCTGTTCTGCACAGCAGCAAAACTCTGTGTCATGACTTTACCAGATTCACTGACAACATTCAGTCTACCCAAAGAGGTAAATCTAATTCCTTTCGAACGGTTTAATGAACTGTGTGAGTTTGTAGCAAACAGGATTATATGCAACGAGTTGAACAACCTTTTCAATAATGTAATCCACAGCAGTGTCAGAGATTTGGAAAAGATCATCAAGCTAAATTATCACCTCTGTTTCTTGATGCACAGATGGAAAATTACCTGGGGAATAAGTGCAGTTTTACGATTAATAATTAATGCCTTTCCCAAAGACAGAACAATCCCACAAATCAGAAACTGGAGTTTTAGAATAGATGTTGCTTCATTCGACATTATTCTTCAACTACGCTTCAGTCTGATGCTCCAATAATTCCTGATCAACGTCAGTAAATTCAGCTTTATATAAGGATTGAAATTACAACTGAGGCATTTTGACACGCTGTTAAGTACCAAGCGCAGATCAGTTGCTGCATTGGAGCCACCGGCAACAAACCTATAACGTGCCCTACTCGTACCTCTGGGACCTTCGACCCGCCCGCTCTACTTTTGCTGGTGTTCTGAAATTAAAGCTAAGGCAGAAGAGGAGGAACTGATATGGACCTGTGACTTCTCGAGCATCAAGTTCAGGAAATGGGACACAGAATACTGATGCGAAAAATAGAATTGATTGAAAACTGGGTTTCTGTGTGTCGCTGCGTTGTTTACAGACAATGTTATATTATCGCTGTCACAGGGTTTCTCATTCGGACTGCTTCAATTTAGCACAGAATTCGATTCAACGACACTTCACTAACTTCCTTCTGCAAGTTCCTACAGACAACATGAAACAAACTGCACTCGTCATAAATCTTCAACATGGTTACATCCAAGGACATGTTGCGCAGTTTTCCTGAATAATGAAGATAGAAGAATGTTATGCAAGAGTAAATTGAATTTCAGTTTAAATTGTAAAGTGATAAGAACCCAGAGTAAGATACTGAATTTCCCAAATTCATGTTTATTACTGTGGCCAGTACTCTAGCCAGGCAAAGGGGAAATCTGTCCCTGAATCCCCAATAGCGACATGGCCGTTTGCTCGAATGTGCCCACTTGGAAAACTGTGTGAAGGAACATGCAGTCTGACAGACCGCCTGGGAGAATCCTTCACTTTCTGATCTAAAGCTGCAACAGGAACTGTGTATCCCAGCTGTGAAAGCAGTGGAATAAAGGGGAAGACCTTAGGATTCCTTGGTGTAGATTCAGATTGTCCTCATCCTGTTATTGTTTAGAACCCTCTGTCAGAAACAGCACAGAGAGAGAGGAATAAGAGGGGGGCATTGAACCCGTCAACACTACCCCGCCATTTGATATCATTATGGCTGACCAAACACGTCAATGTCTTTTCCCAGCCCATCCATATCAACCTGTTGCCCAAAGCGAAAAAGACACTGAATAAACCGAAAAATTCTGTGTAACTGTGGGAGGGAAATGTGTTTAGAGACAGTGGGATTCTGCCGTGGGTTTTGTGAATGAGCAGCCGATTCCGGGCTGATGATGTTTGAAATGATATGATTCCCTCAAACCTCACCACCAAGAAAGTGAGGAATCTTCTCTGGTCAGTAGCAGGGACCAGAACTCCAGACGATGGGAACTAATGATGAATCAGCAGAACAATCGTTGATGCCGCTGAAATCTGAACTAAACTCCGATTCTGGTGGGACTTAAACCCACAAACTTTGAATCGCAATCGTAATACAGTTGATGTCCAACACGTCTTTCATTGTGCCACAGAGCTGCTCTAGGCTCCAGTTTACTGCTCCCAAGGTTACGATATTCAAATTTTTCATCAAGCACCTGTGTATCCTCGCCCCACTTTCCCGTACTTGGTCATTGTCCGTGCATGCTTTAGCTCCTCAAGTGTTCAGCTAATTACTCCTGAAGTGTTTTGCTGACTCTTAGCTTTTCCACACGTTCAACATTGAGTTCCAGACAAACAACACTCTCAGGATGTAAGCATTCTTCCTAAATCTTCTCTGAACATCCTCTTTCCAGCTTTTTATCTATAGCCCTGGTTATTAACTCTTCTCATAATAAGTTTATTCCTGTCATACGTATCTATCCCCTTTCTGTGCACGTTAATCAATTCCTCTCTTGGTTTCCCCGCTCTCAGACAAAGAGCCCCAGTCGAGCTCATCTATCTTTGCAGTGGCGAAAGTGTAGTACTTTAAAAGCACAGAATGTCAGGCAGCATCCGAGGAGCAGGAGATTCGATGTTTCGGGCATAAGCCCTTCATCAGGAATGAGACTTTTCAGTCGGGGTTGAGGGAGGGGAATGGGTTTGATTGTCAGGTAGCTGGGAAAGCGATAGGTGGATAAAGGTGAGGGAGAATGTGATAGTTCAGAGGAGGGATTGACGGCTGGGTCCAGAGAGCAGTGCCTATTTGGAGGCATTGAACTGGGATAATGTGTGGAGGTGAAATGAGGAAGCTGTTGAAATATACATTATCCCGTGTGGTTGCAAGCTCCTAAGGTGGAATATGAGACGTTCCTCCTCCAGGCATCGGTTGGTAATCGAATAGGGTGGCTTGTGCCCGAAGCATCGATTTTCCTGCTCGTCAGATGCTGTCTGACGTGCTGTGCTTTTCCAGCACTACACTCTCGACTCTGAGCTCCAGCATCTGCAGCCCTCACTTTCGCTTACCTTCGCAGGGGGAATGGTCGAGCTCAGGCACCATTCTCCCGTGAAAACACACGTTTTCTGAAGGCTGGCAATCAGCATAGAACAAAACTATCCAAAGAAAAGCCGAACTATCTGAACAAAATCTGCAGGTCTTAGTGTATCTGGGGAGAGATATTCGAGCCAAACGATCCGCCTTTGGAACGAATGGTATGTGTCAGTGTTTCAGGAACGTGAAAGAAGGTGGACAGGGTTTAAAATGATTGAACGCGATGTTGAGTATGGAAGATTGCACGATGTTTCAGTAGGAAATGAAGTACCGCTCTTCCAACTCGCGCTGTGCATTGTGCGAGCTCTGTAGCACAACAAACTGAAATGGAGGCATGGGAACACAGTGGGATGTTGAGGTGACAGGAACCTGGAAGCTCAGGGTCTTTTTTGCTTGCAGACAGAAGGTAGGTGTACACACGTTTGTCACCCGTTCTGTTTTTCTCTCCTCAGTCTCGACGAGATCACACTGTGAGCAGAAAATGCAGTCTGCTAAATTAAGTGAGGGGCAGATAAATCACTGGAACATTACACAGTGAGGAGAGACATCGTAAACGAGCAGCATTACACCTTCAGGGATTTCGTATAATGGTGTCAGATGAGTAAGTGCTGGGGGTAGAGGCGGATGTGATGATGGTGTACAGAAAGAAATTGTCCTGCAGAATGCCGGTATTCAGTGGTATGGACCAGTGGGAAAGGGCGGTAGAATGTATATCTACCTGAGCTACCTGCTATAAGTAAAACCTCACTATGGAGCAAAAGTATCTAATGATTTTCATTCCAACACTAACACTAGGTGCAGCTTGCAGACTTCACGTATTTGCACTGTCACTGTCACTCTGTCTCCTCGGGAGCAATAGTACTGCCACACGCTGATTCAAAAAGCACAGTTCTTCCTGTGACATGTCCCTTCGAGAGTGGAGGGACAGGTATTAATAACCAGTACTTGGAATGGATCATCTGTATTGCTCAATAATAATCGCTTAACTGTCCACTTCCTTTTCAAATCACTTGACCCACAGCCTTGTATGTCTTGGAATCACAAATTCACATTTGAATACGTCGGAAAGTTATGTGGATTTTTGCCTCTCCATTCCTTGCATACGCTGTGTTCCAGATTTCAACCACCCACTATTTGAAAACGTTTTTCCACGCATTCACTCTAATCGTTCCTCCTCTGGCCGTAAATCGATTGTCCCCAATGATCGAAATCTCCATCAAAGTGTATTTCAGTCAATATATTCATATCCGTCAGTACTTTGTACATCTTAATTATGTCACCCCACCACCACCCCACCCCCCCAGCCCTACAATCTCCTCTGCTCTAAGAAAAACAACTCCAGTTTATCCAATCACTCTTCTTCAGCACAGACAATATCCTGGCAAACCTCCCCTGCATAACTGCACACAATAGTCTCACTAGAGCCGAATGAGCAAGTGAAGTAAATGATGTGGATGTCGACAGAAACTTGTGTTTTTTAAATAAAGTTTCTTTTCCTCAATGCTGCCCTGTGCCCTTTTCCTATGCTTGATGTTTCAATAATCGCTGGTCCATCTCAGTAGAAGCTGTGACATGAGGATCGATCTCACAACTGCGGTATCAAAATGGATCAACTGGTTTGAACATCCAAATGGTAAGACTTGAGCATCGTCACCCAGTAATAATGAGCACAGCAGCATAGACTCAACGAAGTTATTGTGAAAGTGATTGTAAGGGAAATGAGAGCGGAACAATAGACAATAGGTGCAAAAGTAGGCCATTCTGCCCTTCGAGCCAGCACCACCATTAATTATGATCATGGCTGATCATCTTCAATCAGTATCCTGCCTTATCCTCATAACCCTTGCTTCCACTATCCTTAAGAGCTGTATCCAACTCTTCCTAGAAGTATCCAGAGACTTGGCCCCCACTGCCTTCTGGGGCAGAGCATTCCACAAATCCACCACACTCTGGGTGAAGAAGTTTCTCCTCAACACAGTTCTAAATGGCCTACCCCATATTTTTAAACCATGTCCTCTGATTCTGGACTCACCCATCAGCGGAAACATTCTTCCTGCCTCCAGAGTGTCTAATCCTTTAATAATCTTATATATATCAATCAGATCCCCTCTCAGCCGTCTGAACTCAAGTGTATACAAGCCCAGTTGCTCCAGTCGTTCACTGTAAGATAGTCCCGCATTTCTGGGAATTGACCTCGTGAACCTACGCTGCACTCCCTCAATAGCCAGAATGTCTTTCCTCAAATTTGGAGACCAAACCTGCGCTCAATATTCCAGTGCAGTCTCACCAGGGCCCTGTACAGCTTCAGAAGAACCTCTTTGCTTCTATACTGAATTCCTCTTGTTATGAAGGCCAGCATGCTATTAACTGTCTTCACTGCCTGCTGTACCTGCATGCTTGTTGTCATTGACTGATGTACAAGAACACCTAGATCTCGTTGTACTGCCCCTTGACCTAACTTGACTCCTTTTAGGTAGTAATCTGCCTTCCTGTTCGTGCCACCAAAGTGGATAACCATACATTTATTCACATTAAAATGCATCTGCCATGCATCTGTCCACTCACCTAGCCTGTCCAGGTCACCCTGCAATCTCCTAACATTCTCCTCACTGTTCACCCTGCCACACAGCTTTGTATCATCAGCAAATTTACTAAAACTACTTTAAATACCATCATCTATATCATTCATGTACATTGTAAAAAGCTACGGTCCTAGTACTGATCCCTGCGATACCTCACTGGTCACCACCTACCATTCAGAAAGGGAGCCTCTTTGTTTCCTGTCAGCCAACCAATTTTCAATCCAAGTCAGTATTTTGCCCGCAATACCATGCGTCCTAATTTTACTCACTAAACTTAAAAGAGGAAAGTGATTGCGAGAGGGAGGGAATTCTCCGAGAATGGATGTGTCTGAATCCTGACATATGACTAGAAGAGATGTGTGTGTGTGTGAGAGGGGGGGTGGGGGGCGTTGATGGGAAAATGAACTCATAATCTCAGGGAATGCTTTCATGTAAAATCAACTAATTTCTTACTGTGTTTCTTCAGCATGAGTCACATGGACTAAAATGCAGTGACTCGGATTCGAACGAGCTGACTGCGGCCACCATGCAGAATATTTTAACATTCAAACCATCACTGAGTCATGCAGAGACACGCATTTAAAAACAGCAATGTTTACAGAGACAGAGGATATGTTAGGAAGAGTAACAGATACAAGACAGGAATATTAGGCGAGCGATAGCAGACATGTGGGGTACACAATTTGCTGAATTTTGAATTCGATATCCTCAGACCTGTGGTGGTTCCATCGAATACTGCATGTTGAAGACTGACTTTGAAACATTTCTCGGGAAATAAAGGGCCATGGGATGGTGTGGGACATTGGTGCAATGTATGTTTCAATAACAATGTGTTATTAACAATGTGTTAACAACAGTTTCCTAGAACCAGAATCAGACACACTTTGTTTCGCAGCTGCGAATACCTAACCAGACATGGCGGTGGAAATGAGCACGTGAAGCTATTCTGGTGCACCAGTGACATGATTGGCAAAGGCCCGGTCATAGAGTCACAGAGATATACAGCAGGGAAGCAGACTCTTCGGTCCATACCGACCAGATATCCCAACCCAATCTAGTCCCACCTGCCAGCACCCGGCCCAGATCCCTCCAAAACCCTTCCTATTCGTATACCCATCCAATTGTCTCTTAAATGTTACAATTGTACCAGCCTCCATCACTTCCTCTGGCAGCTCATTCCAATCATGCAGCATCTTCTGTATGAAAAAAGTAGCCCCTTAGGTCTATTTTATTTCTTTCCATTCACAAACTAAATCTATGCCCTCTAGTTTTCGACTCCCCGACCCCATGGAAAATACTTCATCTATTTATCCAAGTGCATGAAATGCTGAGGCTGGGAGTGCTTCCGGTCAAAAGTGGGGTGGAAGGGCATATTATTAAGATTCAGCAGCAGCTTTAACCTCCACTGAGGACTGGGTCAGAGGGAGCACGCTGGAGCTTTCAGTGAGAGGTCGGTGAATCGAAAGCATTCTCAGAGATTTTCCTTAACAAAGCGGTATTTTGTTACTTTGACAGTAAGAAATGCATTTGCTCACATCGTCTCCACATCAGTCTCCTGCTCCAGTAAACACTCTAATCCAGCGTACATTGCTTCCATTCCAACTCAGAAATGCGTCGTATTCTCTCTGGGATAATCTGAATTGACAATGTCATTCTTTGAATGGAGAAATATAGCAGGGAGTTGTCAGTGCAGCGGCGATATATTGGGCTAGTAATCTTTTGTGACTGGGAGGTGGCAGGTGCTGTTATTTAAATTCGATGAATAAAATCTGAAAAAAAACCCAATCTCAGGAACAGAGACAATAACTTTACTTTACTGAACACTCATAAGTCATCTCCCTTCGATAGGGAAATCTGCCAACCATAACGAGTCCGGTATATATGGGACTCCAGACCCACAATAACGTGATTCACCCATGTATGCCCTCTGACTCAGTTCAAGGTGAATTAAGAATGAACAACAAATGCTCTTCAGACCAATGATAACAACATTCCATGGGAGAATAAGGAAGAATAAAAATACACGAACAACGTGGAAAATGGGAATAGTACCTGTGTGGACTCGAATTCAACTGATTGTCAAACTAAATAGACACAAGGATACCCGTAGCGTCAAGAAGTCAGGGCCATGGGGTGAGTGCAGAAAGGGATTCAATTACCCGCTGAGGTGTAAACTCACTCAGTCACAATGCGCACAGGTCAGTCACCACTCCCATATGTGAGAGGTGATCACTCAGGAGACCAACTGACAGAGTCACCAGCTAGTTTACAAATGACAGCAGGAGTTCTATTCTGCTGTTATTGAAGCTGTTAATCCAAACCAGCAAGGAACCATGTCTGGATGCATGTTTCCAATGGAGTTCGCTGTTTTCTGATGTAGACCAATGATTTAGACTTAGTTGTAATTGCCATGATTCTGAGGTTTGCTGATGATGTAACAAATGGTCGTGTAGTTGACTATGATTAAGAATATCAGAGACTACAGTGATGTATCAATCAGGTGGAAAGATAAAATGTTGAATGGAATTGAATCCAGATCAATGAGTGTTAACGAAATTGTGGAGAAGAAACAATAACAGTGAGTATTCTGTGTGATGTAGACAGACAAAGAGATCTGGGAGTGGACATTCATGATCGCTGAAGATCAATGGATAGGGGAATCAGTTGAACAGAAGTGCGTACTGTAGAGGGTGGAGATTACAGTCAAGACTAAAGTGGTGCTGAAGAAGCACAGCAGGTCAGTCAGCATCCAAGTTGCAGAAGGAAATGACGTTTTGTGCAAAAAGCCTTCATCAGGAATAAGGCTGGGATCCTCGAGGTTGGCGAAATAAGTGGGGGGGGGGAGGGGTTGGGAGAATTTAGCTGAGAGTGCAATGGGTGGGTGGAGGTGGGGATACGAGTGTTAGGTCAGACAAGAGGGTGGCATGGATAGGTGGGAGGGAAGTTAGACAGGTGAGACAGGTCATGGGGACAGTGCTGAGCTGGAAAGTTGCAACTAGGTTAAGGTGGGGGGAGATGAAATGAGGAAACTGGTGAAATCCACATTGATGCTATGGGATTGAAGTGTCATGAGGCAGAAGACGAGACATTCTTCCTCCAGGGTGGTGAGGGAGCGGCGGTGAAGGAGAACAAGGACCTGCATGTCCTCGGGAGAGTGGCGCTGGGGTGTGTGTTGAAGTGTTTGGTCACGGGACGTCGGGGTTGATTGTTGCCAGTGTTCTGGAGGTTTTCTCTGAAGCGCTCTGCGAGAAGGTGTCCGGTGGCCCCACTGTAGAGGAGACTGCATCGGGAGCAATGGATGCATTTAATGACATGTTTGGAATTGCAGGTGAAACTTTGGTGGTTGTGGAAGGTTTCTTTGTGGCATTTGGCATAAGTGGTGTGTGTGTGTGGGCGCAGATTTTGCAATTGCTGTGGAGGCAGATGAAGGCGCCGGGAGGGGAGGGTGGGTCATTGGAGGGCGTCGATTTGACTTGGTAGTCGTGGAGGGAAAAGTCTTTGCGGAAAGTGGATGGGGTGGGGAGGGAAAATTATCCCTGGAGGTCAGTGTTACTGATTTTTTTTAGAAACCCACTGACTCCCACAGCTATCTGGATTACACCTCTCCAACCCCACTTCGTGCACAAATGCTATCCTGTGTTCTCAACTCCTCCGCATCCACCACATCTGCTCCCTGTGGACCTGTTCCACCACTGAACACACCAGATGGCCTCCTTCATTCAAGAGCAGACCTTCCCCACCCATGTGGTTGAAGATGCTCTCTAATGCATTTCATCCATGTCCCGTACCTCCATCCATGAAGTCCACACCTCCAAACACAACCAGAACAGAACAAGGACAGAGGAAGGTCTTCGCCTTACATTTCACCAACCTCCACATATATCACATCCGCTGACATTTTCACCATCACTAAATTGACCCCACAACCAGGGATATATTTCCCTCCCCAAATCTATCCGCTTTCTTCAAAGACCTTTTCCTCCGCTACTATCTACTCAAGTCCACGCCCTCCAATGTCTCACCATTACCTCCCAGCACCTTCCTCTGCCACTGCTGGAATTGCACAACTTGCGCCCACATCTTCCCCCTCACCTCTTCCCAAGACTCCAATGGATCCTTCCACATCCATGAAAATGTCACCTGCAATACCTCACGTGTGATTTGTTGTGTCTGTTGCTCCTGATGCGGTCACCTCTAAATTGGGGAGATCGGATGTCTTCAGACAAAGCACTTCAGAGAACATCTCCAGGACACCTGCAAGAATCAACTCCACTGATCCATGGCCAAACATTTCAACTCCCCCTCCTACTCTACCGAGGACATGCAGTTCCTGGGCCACTTCTATCGCCAATCCATCACCACCCAACGTCTGGAGGAAGAACACTCCACCTTCTTTCTCGGGACACTACAACCCCATGGAATCAATGTGGACGTCATCAGTTTCCGCATTCCCACTCCCCCACCTTACCCCAGTTCTAACCTTCCAGCTCAGTACCGTCCTCCTGACTTGTCCAACCTGTGTATTTTCATTCCCACCTATCCACTCCACCTTCCTCCCTTATATATCACCATCACCCACCTCCTTCCATCTACTGCGCTCTCAGCTAAATTCTTCCCTGTCCCACCCACGTCCCATTTATCTCTACACCCCATAGGCTCCCAGTCTCATTCCTGATGAAGGGCTTTTGCCCGAAACGTTGATTTTTCCTCAGATGCTGTCGGAGCTGCTGTCCTTCTCCAGCACCACTTTCATCTTGAGGGGAATCGGTTGATTGAGAGGGTTTTCGGATATTTTCTATTGTTGACCCCAGGCTGTAGATGATAGTAGAACTTTAACAACCACAAAATTCGGAAATAGCTACAGGACTGAGCACAAATCTGGTGTCTGCATTCATCAATATTTCTTAGATATTAAGATAAAAGTTGGAAGGTTGAAGTATGCAACTTTGCCAATCAAGACTGCTTCACCAGTCAATGAGTTTATCACTGATTCCTTTCCAAGTAAGGGTGCTATGGTCCTTGGAGGGGTACTTGCAAGTGGTGGCGTTGCTTTGCATATTTCAACCTTGTCCTTATAGTCAGTACAGCTGTTGAGCTTTGAAGGTTCTATCAAAAATGCACGGATGACTTAGTCCAGTGCATCATGTAGTTGGTGAACCCTGCTGCAATTGTGATATAGCTGTGAAGAGAATAAATATTCAGTTATTGAAGAGGGTACAATCAAGTGACTGCATTGTCGTGGACGGTGCCCAGTTCCTTAAGTGTTATTGAAGTGAAACCCATCGAGGCAAATGGAGAGGTATGTTCCACGTCTCATTTGTGCCTTGCAAACGATGTAGGATTCACGGAGACACGAGTTGAGTTTATAATTAAAAACTGTATAGCAACGGACATGATTTTGTTGTCAAAGTGTTTCTATAGACAACCTCAATCCGTTTTTCCTAAGTACTAGCTCCATGGACGATTACACGGGGAATTAGTTTAAAGGAAAGCCATTGAATGTCAATGGGATATGATTAGGTTTTCATTTGCCAGAGTTATCATTACTGTATTTCGTCCTTGTGTGGTTTTCAGTCGCTAGCTGATTTCAAGTTTCAATTCCCGTCTGTGCTTGTAATTTCAAAAGTTGCCTCACATTAATTTTTCCACCTGCCTTAATAATGTGTCTGGACGCTGCAGGGGACAGCAGAGATTTACAAACGTGTTGCAAAATCTGGATAAAATGGATCTTCGTGTAATGATTGGTTAGGCTGGGATTATTTCCCTGAAACAAAGGAGGCGGAGTGGAGCTCTGTAATCACATAATAATATTTATAAACGTTCAATATTCATGGGATCTCGACAGGGTAGATACGGGCAGGTGCTTCACCCTCTGGTATGAAGGGAGCACCAGAGGACATGAAATTTGTATTAAATATTGCCTATTTAATTCATAAATGAGGCGTAATTTCTTTGCTCAGGGGCCAGTGAGTCGGTGGAACTCCTTACCGAAACTGTTGTTGAGGCGGAGTTGGTGTGTTTTTTCAAACTGTGCCAGACAGATATTTAACCAGAAAGACGACGAAGCTTTGTCGATGTAAGGCAGGAGAATGGAGTTGAGGATTTTCAGATCAGCTATGAGTTCATTGAATAGTGGAGCAGACTCGATGGGCTGAATGGCCGATTTCCAATCCTACATCATTTGGTCTAACACATCATTTTATTGATAAATTTAGAATTCTGAGGGGATGGGATGAAGTGATAGAAAAGGTTTACAAACTGATCAGACAGATCGGGAACTAGGCTCATAAGCTCATGAAGAAGAAATGCGATGTGGCCTGGAGACAACAAATGGCACTGGGCATTCCGCAGATGGGTATGTGCAGAAGGTGTGCTTACTAAAGGAAATTGGTGGATCTTATATTGTGCCAACTTGGTGATCACACTGGAAGCTGGATCACGGTATAATTCACACAGGAAAAGGTTGTGAAAAATTGAAGTTTCATTTCATTGGAAACGCTTACTGTGGTTCCAATTCTAATTGACTGTTTTAAACACTGATCAGAACTTTGTTAAAATTCACAATCCCACTGGATAAGCTATTGCACCTGATATTTGTTTCATTTTCATTCGATGTAAATTCATAGCAAGTCAAGATGGAATGAAAGGAGGAAAGAAACGTTACATTCCTTTTCATTATCCCAATTTAACTTACAACACAAACAAATTGCTTTATTTCTACTTTGATGAGGTAACGATTTATCACAAATCTACGGTGCAATGAAGGGCAAGAGCAAGACTCTCCATCCAATGTGTATTAAAGATGTGAGGCATAAAGGGAAACCAAAGCTGCGTTTGATAGCAGTAACAGCCAGAGTAGGATTCAAATCCACACGTGCACAATGGAAGAGCAACCTGTCACCTTAACCCCGTGGCCACTTCAGCCCATTGCAAAGGGGCTCACATGTGACCCCGTCAAGATTACAAATGGTGCACCCAGGGGATAAGAAATTCCCTGAGCGGAATCGAATCCACACCATTATGTTTCTGCTTTCAACGGAATAATAATACCAGCAAAATCGAAGGAATTGTCCTCGTCCTTGGAAGGAATACCTGTCCTTGATTCATTCCGTGTCGGAACTGTCTCAGAATGAACCAGTAAACATGAAATTCCCGTCACATTCACACGCACATTTAGTCTTGACGCATAAATTCTTCAGTTTCTCTCTCACGTGACGAAGTATATAGGGAGAGAGAAGTGAAGGTGATGTTTTAGCTCGATGGGCTTTCTCATATGGCTGAACCTGAACTGGATAAAATTCCCGGAAATGCAATTTCGTTCGTTTCATTTTATTTATTTTTGCTGCAACCTCAGTCTGTTCTTTGCAATGATCCGAAGTGAATTGGATTTATATCACTGGAACGATTAATGTTGCATTCAATTTTGCCTCGAATGTATTTCAGCTTAAAGAAAATACTGATCAGAAAAACAGAAGGTTAAACTACAAAACAAGATGCCAGTTTTGAGTTTCAGTTACTTTGGCAGATTTTGGTGGGTATCAAATGAACCCAACATCATGGCGGTTGTCCTCTCATCTTTAAGGCATGGGATTAAAGCAGGAAATCGATCTCCAAGAGACGGGTCACTTCCTATTCATTGTGGAATATCTTTCTTTGACAATATACATAATCTCCTCAGTTCCATTTATAATGCTTCATGAGGAATATTAATAGAAATCTTTCAAAACTCTGAGTTTTTCTTTTGCGGAATCTTACTCAGCTGCATACGTGTCGGGTATTTCTTTGCATCTAAAGCCGTCCAAATTAGACATTGTTTCCTCGCACCTTCCACTCCCCACACCGCGCTTTTGCACTCTTACCTGGCCACAGGCTGTCTCTCTCCTGGTGAAACTCACTGCTTGTGTGTCTCTAAATATGCCTTTCCAAATGTTTTGGAAACGGATTCTCTGAGTGACAGAAATTCTGCTCCCACATTTCTTTGTCCGACATCGATGGTTTTCATTTCCTGACGTTCAGAAATTTGTGAACTTGAAAGAGTGAATTTACCAACTATTTACTCTATCCAACTTCCATTCGGTTTTCCTTGGTTCAGTTTCAAATTTTCCAATACCCAAATAAATAAAATTCCGTCCCCACTAAACGCCTTCAGCATCGTCTCTAATGTCTTAGCAGCCAATAAACGCTGACAGTGTCCTCTCTGATAGAATCACAGATTCCCTACAATGCAGAAAGTACAATTCAGCCAATCGAGTCTGTCGGGACACACTGAAGAGCATCTCAACCGGCCCAACTCCCCTCTTTATCCCCGCAGGCCTCTGGCTTGTGATTTCAAATAAACCTGTTGGAATAAAACCTGGCATGGTGTGACTGCTGACCTTATCACTGCGTTACCCATGGCTAATTCACTTAACTTACTGAATTCACTCCCTGGACACATCAACGCAATTTAACATGGCCAATCCACCTAACACCTAGCTCAGTGCGAACCACTGAGCAAATGTACCATCACATTGAACACTATCTGTATCATGTGTAATGGCTTTACACACTGGTAACTCAGCCGAGTGAAAGCAAGCTGCGCCCTCAAACCGAGCTCAATGCATCCAAACGCGGTTCTCCACTGTACAACCTCATTAGTGCTGCTGGAAATGTTTCTGCACTCAGATCTGAGTGATTACTTTGTTTTCTTCCTCAGATTCCTGCTTTAAATAAACATGTCAGTCAGGAACAACTCTATGTAATGGTTTTCATTCCAACACAAACACAATGTGCAGTTTGCACAACTCACCTGTTTGCACTTTCACAGACACCCTCTCTCCCCAGGAGTTGCAGCCCGTCTCCACGCTGATTCAGACAGCACTGTCCTTCCTGTGACATATCCAATCGAGAATGGAAGGCCAGGCATTAATAACCTTCACTGGGGAACAGAGCGACAATTTTAAAACATTTACGATGCCCCCAGCGGAAAATTGAGCCCCGTGACAGGCGGGGACACTGACCACGATACTGTGGAGGACAACAACATCGAAGGAGACCCTTCAGCCTGTTGTGGCCTCACTTGTTCAACACAACTGCTTAACGACCTAAATCAAGTGTTCCATTGTTTAGCCCATAGTCTTATATGTTTTGGCATCACAAATAATCTCTGGTCCATGTCAGTAAAATCTGCTACATGAGCATTGATCTCACAACAGCGGTAACCAAATGTATCAACTGATTTTCATGTCCCGATCGTGGGCTTGGGGCACGTTCACCCAGCGACAGTGACTGCAGCAGCACAGAGTGAACAGTATCGATGTGAGATTCTGCAGTGCCTTAATGAAATAAGAAATGACTCCACAACCACATGATGAAAGAGCATAGCTCCGACAGCTAGTGCCCATTTAAACCTGGTAGACTCTAACTTGGTGTTGTGTGATTTTTAAGTTTGCACATCATTGTCCAAAACCGGCGTCTCTAAATTAATGAAACGGGGGTGTGGGACGGAAAGTTCAGTTAGTGATCTTAGGAGGGAGAGAAATCTCTAGGAACTGTGGATTTGAATTCTGACATATGAAACAGAGATTTGAGCGAGCAGAATTTGAAGGAAAAAATTCATCACCTTGGAGAAAATTTCCATGTTAAAACAAATGATTCCTTTGTGTTTAACAAAAGCTGAAGCAGATAGAAAAATTACTGCCATGACTCGGATTCGAACCGAGGTTGCTGCGGCCACAACGCAGAGTACTAACCACTATACGATCACGGCAACACACAGACAAGCACGCTGATTGCTGCACTACAGTAGCATAAGAAATGTTAGGCAGAGCACGGAATGAACAATATCAGTAATTAGCGAAAAGTGGCAGATATGTGGGAACTCAGAATGGGCTGACTGTTTAACATCGGTGCCCCCAGAGGCAGTGGTGATTCCATCATTAATATGCTGAAGGCTGAGATAAATAGATTACTCCAAAACATCAAAGACTCCGGGGACGGTGAAGGTTTTGTTGAAATGTATGCTTCAATAGCAATGCAGTTTAACATCGGCTCCTTCACCAGTTTCCCCCCACAAGGCAGTAACTCCTGCTGACACATAGTCGCAATTCCCAGCCCCAGCATCATAGGAACTGAGTGGCGCAGTCGCGAAGATCCAACTTGAAATCGGTTGGGAATAAGGTCGCAGAGCTACTCGATGGCTCCAGTGATACAACCGGTGAATGCACGGTATTTCTATGACAGTTTAGAGGCACAAGCAATTCCGAGGTTGGGAGTGTTCCTGGTCAAAGGGGGGGGGGGGGGGAAGCGGCAGAAGGGAAAATTTATTCCCGTTTATAATGACATAGCAATCTACAGTGCATCTTGCTGAGACAGCTCAGTGCCACAACTGGAGCATTGGCGGCTGGTTTGACGTTTGATTCTGCTTCACGATCAACAACTTTCCTGGAATGAATTGCTTTCACCAATTTTCTTTCCAAATGTTTGATATCTCCCTGCAGTCTGCGGCTTTCTTCCTCATGGTTAATTGCATGATTAACTGTTGTATGATCTGCACACTGCTAAATGACGGCCACCGTAAGTAAAAATGAGTCATTGATCTACATGAGAAAACAGTGGAACTCACAGCAAGCATGCTTCGTAGGTTTGCAGGCAACATCAGAATTATTGACAGTGAGGAAGATTATCTAAGATTCAAAAGGATCTTAATCCAAAGAGTCGATGGACTGAAAAATGTAACATGGAGTTCAATCTGGATAAATGGAAGGTATTACATTTTGTACATCAAAAAGAGTAGGGCTTTGCGTGGTGTTGGAGAACACGGAAGCTAGGGGTACAGGTACATAATTCCTTGTAGTTTGCAATGCACATAGACAGGATGGTTAAAAACGCTTTGGCACACTTCCCTTCATTGCTCAGTCCTTTGTGCACAGGAGTTGGAACGTTATGTTGAAGCTTTGCAGGACATTGATGAGGCCTCTTCTGGAATATTATGTCCAGTTCTGGGCGCCCAGTTGTAGGAATGATATTATTCAGCTGGAATAGGTTTAGAAAAGGTATACACAAAAGTTGCCTTTTGTGAAATGTTTGAGTTATAATGAAAGGCTGGATAGGCTGAGGCTATTTTCAGATTCGAGATTGGGGTGCTGCAAAACCACAACAGGTAAGGCAGCATGCGAGGAGTAGGAGAATCAACATTTCATGCAAGTGTCATTCATTAGGCTCTTTCCCGAAACGTCGATTCTCCTCAAATGCTGCCTGACCTGCAGTGCTTTTCCAGCACAGCACACTCTCGACTCTGGTCTCTCATCTGCAGTATTCACTTTTTCCTAGTTGAGACTGTTTTCACTCTAGGTTAGGGGTTTGAGCAGTGACCTGATAGAAGTTTATGAATTATTGAGAGGTAAGCTAGAGTTAACGATAGCTGCCTTTTCCCAGAAGGGGAATTTCAAGGCGAGAGGCTATATGTTTAAGAGAAAAAGAGAGACATTATAAAAAAAGACATGTGAGACACTTCTTTTAAAGAGGGTGTTTTACGTGTGCAATTAACTTGCAGAGGAAGTGATGGATGAGGATGCATTTGCAACATTTAAAGGAAAATTGGATCCATCCATGAATGGGAAAGTGGGATTTCTAAAATAAAATATTTTCTTTCATGCCTAGTACATCTGTTATTTCCCAGAGGACTGTTAGGAGTCAACCACGATATTACGTATCTGGAGTTTTATGTGGGATAGAACAGATGACTATGGTAGTTTGCTTCCCGAACTGGCATGAGTGAATCAGGTGGGAGTTTCCACACCAACCGATTCACGTCATCACGAGAGTCTTCAAACTCCACCGTCTGTCCTGCCAGGATCTGAACCCTTTGACCCCAAAATATTACTTGGGATTTGGATTAACAATACAGTAATAAAACTACAAGGGCATTATCACCGCTCAGCGGGTACAGGAGGAGGCAGATGGGACTAGATCATTTTGGCAGTATGTTCAGCGTGGATTGGTTGGTCTGACGGGCCGGTTTTTATGTTGTATGACTCTATCACTGACGCCACGGAACAGGCAGTTGGTTGGGATTAACAGCAGCATTGACAACATAATCGAACTCCTGATGGGATATGTTAACCTGCTGGAGTCTCCGGAGGTTGTTTTGCTCAGTGATCCCTTCCCACACACGGGATTGGTGAACGGCCTCTCCCCAGTGTTACTCATTAAATGAGGTTCATTTCTGTGGTTAATTGAATCCCTTCCAGCAGTCCCTACATTGTCCTGCTTTCTCTGTGGTATTGGCGTCATTTTCTCTACCCAGAGTGAACGATTCTTTCAAATTGTGTCCACTCAGAAACAAATCCTGTTTTCCATGTTGTGAATGTGTTTTCATTCTTTCTCATTCACCCACAGGGTGTGAGAATGACTGATCAGGACAACATCTAATCTTCCCCACTTGTTCGTTGCTGCCTGGCTGCATCACAACCCCTGGAGCGATCCCAGCCTCGGGTCGCTGTCTGTGGGCAGTCTGCACATTGTCTGTGTGTTTGCATTTTTATTCCTCCCTCTGACCAAAGATGTGCCAGTTAAAGAGATCAACAATGGGAAATGCAGGTTTATGGAATAGCGAATATCTTGGGGTCTGGTGGGATGCTCTTCGGAGGGGTGTGGACTGGAACGGCCGACTAGCCTGCTTCCCCATACGTGAGGATTCTTGAATTAAGGATCAGCTAATGTTTTTTCTGGTCCTGGAGTCTCTCGTAGGCAGGACTGGGTAAAGATGGTAGAATCCCTTACATACGGGACATGAATGAGTGCGATTTCAGGAAATTAATGATCCCTGTTCCTGAGGTCAGGCTTGCATTCTAGGTTTTATTCGTCGAACTTAAACATTATCGGTTCGCTGTCCAAGTCCAAAAGGACAACTAGTTTAAAATATCACCCCAACATCACCGTCTCCATTTTGAAGTCTTTACTGTGGGAAGAAACTTATGCTGAGCTGATGCAAGCGAAAGCAGCTGCCACCGCCAGTGTCTGAAACACAGATCCAAATAGCAAAATCATCTTTTAAACCCACCACTGCCAAGTTGAGGACTCAACACGCTCCCGTTGTGCCACTCAGCTATCTTAGCAAGATGCACTGTAGATCGCTATGAGAGTATAAACGGGGCCAACTATTCCCTTGATCAGGAGCATACTCAACCGAGGAATTTCTTGCGCCTCCATACCATCACAGGAAGGGCCGCACTGTCACCTATTGCATCACTGGAGACAAAGACGAACTCCGCAGACTCACTCCCTTCCCCATTTCCGGTTGGATCTGGGCGGCTGTGCCGCAGTTTCTCTGACTCCGAGGCTGGGAACTGGTATTAGTTCCCAGCACTGGTTACTGCCTTGAGGAAGCTGGTGAAGTCGCTAATTTTATGCTAAAATGCTAGTGAAGCATACATTTCAACAATATCCTGAACTGTCGCCTGAGTCTTTGAGGCTTTATCGAAATCGATCAATCTCATTTTTCAACATTCTCATTTAAGGGATCTCCACAGTCTATGAGGACATCAAACTGAAAGATTCAGCTCATTCTCAGTTCCCACATGCCTGTCACAGTTTGCTGAGTACTGATATTGTACATTTGGTATTCTTCCGAACATATCCTCTGCTAGTATACTTATTGCTGCTGCCAAGCATCCTGTTCTGTAGTTGCTGTGATCGTGGTCGTCTGTATTTTGCATTGTCGGTTCTAAACCATATCACAACACTAAGTGTTCTCTCCGTTGTCCTTTGTGTGACACATCGTAAGAAATTAATTGTTTTACCTTCAAATTTCGCTTTCTCACATCTCTGCGTTTTATATATCAGGATTCAAACACACCTGTTATCGATGATTCCTCTCCTTCCCACGATCATTAAAACTTCCTTTCCGTCCCTCCTCCCATTTCTCTGAGGCAATGCACAATCTATCACTCTCTTTCACATTCACACTGTTCTGTCTATGCAGCGGTCACTGTTGATGGGTGAACGTGCACCAATCCCACCATCGGGACCTCCAAACAAGTTGATCCACTTGAATACCGCAGTTGTGAGATCAATCCCCATGTAGTAGCTTTTACTGACATAGGCCAGAGACAATTGGAGCGTCAGGCTCATGGGAAAGACCCAGGGCAGTTTTGGGGAAAAGAGATTTTATTGGAAAAGATCAGCTTTTGTGGCTTTCTGCATTGGTCTTGTTGTAATTTCATAGGACTGATAATCCAGAGACTAAGGTAATAGTTTGAGTACTCGGGCTTGAGTCGCACCATCCCAGATTGTAAAATTTAGATTCAGCAAATATCTGCAGTGAAGAATATAATGACTATTATACATCCATTGACATTTGTTGACAAAAAAAGCATCTGGTTCACTGACGTCATTTCAGGATGGAATCTGCTGTCCTGACTTAGTCTGACCTGCATGTGACTTCAGACTCATAGCAATGGGGTTGAGTCTCAACGGCCCTCTGTGCAATTAGGAATGGGTAATAAATTCTGCTTAGCCAGAATCGCCCTACTACTAATACAGAATTTTTTTAAAAACAAATGCTCATTAGGTTAAAGCAAGAGTGTTGTGTGCAGTTTTGCAAGTCACATTATAAGACCATAAGACATGGGAGTGGAATTAAGGCCATTCGGCCCATCGAGGCCACTCCACCATTCAATCATGGCTGATGGGTATTTCAACTCCACCTACCCGCATTCTCCTCGTAGCCCTCGCAGGAATGTAATCTCACTGAAAACATTGCAGGAGATATTTACCGGGATATTGTTTGGGACGAAGAGTTTCAATTAGGAAGAAAGACAGGACAAAGTGGACTGTTTGTCGCAGTGCAAAGGAGATGTAGTGGAGACATGATTGAGTTAGGGAATGGAGAGGGTTAACTGAACGAGTTTCCCATTGATGGAGGGATCGATCAGCAGGGGCCAGAGATTTAAGGAGAAAGTCATAAAGGTTTCAGATGATGTGCGAAAATGCTTTATCAGCCAGTGGGGGGTTGGAATTTGGAATACACTGTCTACATTGTTCAGAGTGGCAGACACTGTTAAAGGTGAAATGTGTTGCTGGAAAAGCGGAGCAGGTCAGGCAGCTTCCAAGGAGCAGGAGATTCGACGTTTCGGGCATGAGCCCTTCTTCCTATGATCAGAGGAATAGATAGAGTAGACAGTCAGAAACATTTTTCCTGGGTACAACAGTGTTACAATGGGACATAAATTTAAGGTGAAGGGTGGAAGGTATAGGGGAGATGTCAAGGGTGGGTTCTTTACCCAGAGAGTGGTGGGGACATGGAATGTGCTGCCCGTGGGAGTGGTAGAGTCAGAATCATTGGCGACATTTAAGCGGCATTTGGATAGGTAAATGAATGGGTGCTTTATCTAGGATAGAAGTTCGGCACAACATCGTGGGCCGAAGGGCCTGTTCTGTGCTGTATTGTTCTACGTTCTATATGTTCTATTTTCAGCTCTAATCTCCAGCATTGGCAGTCCTCACTTTCTCCTGGACATTGTTATAGCCTGAGTAAACATTCAGATGTGAACTTGTGATGCAAAGACATACAAGGCTGTGGGATAAACATTGTGAAATGGGATTCAGTTCATTAGGCAGGTATTTTTGACAAGTGTGGCCACAACTGGTTGAAGGGCCTCCTTTGACACTCTTGTTCTCGGTAGTATAGTAGTTAGTGTCCCCGCCTATTACAGGGCTCAATTCTCCACTGGGACAGTGTAAATATTTTAAAACAGTCGCTCAATTCCTAAGTGCGGGAATTGATAGTTGTCCTTCGATTCTCGATGAGGCATGTCACAGGAAGGACAGTGCTGCCTGAATCAAGGTGGGGAAGGACTGCAGCTCTCAGGGAGGCAGCGTGTCAGTGAAAGTGCAAACACGTGATTTCTGCAAACTGCACAATGTTACTGTGTTCGAATGAAAAGCATTTGACAGACTTGTTCCGGATTGAAGTGTTCATTGGAAGCAGGATGGTGAGGAAGAAACAGCGTACAAGCATTCAAATATGAGTGCAGAAACATTTCCCGCAGCACGGATCAGATCGTAACAGAGTAGCGTTTCGATACATTGAATTTGGGTTGATTTGCTTTGAAGAGGCAGAGTTACCAGGGTATAAAGTCATTAAAAATGATACAGGTTTTGCTCACGATGATGAACATTGGCTCAGTAATTCGCACTGTTTTTCGGTCTGAGGGTTATGTTGATTGGTTAAGTTAAATTGCTCTCTCGTGTCCAGGGAGTGAATTAAGTAAGTTTAATGAATTAGCGACGGGTAACGCGGGGACAAGGTCAGAAGTCACAGGACGCCAGGTTATAGTCCAACTGGTTTATTTGACATCACAAGGGGGAGGATTGCCCCTTCTTCTGGTGAAATATAAGGGAATAGGGAGGAGAGCTAGGTCTGGGTGAGATGCTCTTCAAAGAGTCTACACTGGATTGATTGACTGAAATGCTCTTTCTGCACTATAGGATTCTGTGATTCTATGAATTGATAATGACGGTGTTTACTGGGGTGTAAAGGCATTAGAGAAGATGCTGATAGGGGTGTACTGAGGATGAGATTTTATTCACTTGTCTTCTTGGAATACTGAGAACAGTTATCCCTGAACCAAGGAAGACTTAATGGGTTTTTTTCAAGTTATGAAATGTTTGGACAGAGTAAATAGGTGGAAAATTTCCTCTTTCAAGTAAGTAAACATCTAGATGTCAGGCATTCAATACCTTTGATAAAACCTTTGAAGGACAAAGAAATGATGAGAACAGAATCGCTGTCACTCCGAGAATCTGTTTTTCAAAGTGTTTGGAAAGGCACATTTGCTGACATGCAAGGAATACATTTCACAAGGAGAGAGACAGCGTGTAGCTAGGTAAAGGTGTAGGGGTGGGGTGAAGTCAGTCAGAAGTTGCGGCGAAACAATGTCTAAGTTGGTTGACTTTAAATGTAAATTTCTTTAATGTGTGCAGCTGAATAAGATTCGTTTCCAAAACTGCATTTTGAAATATTTCGCATAATATTCCACGTAAAGCATTGTAAATAAACTGAATGGATTTTTATTTATTGATAAGGTAAGATATCACAGAATGAATAGGAAGTGACAAGTTGCTTGTAGATCGACTTCCTGCTTTCATCACATGCTTTAAGGATGTGAGAACAAACACCATGATGTTTGGTTCATTTAATACTCAGTGAAATCTGCCAAAGCAACGCGTAACAAAACTGGTGGGTTTTCTTTTGCACTTTAACTCTCTGTTTTTCTAAGCAGTATTTTCCTTAAGCTGAAACAAAGTCAGAGCAAATTTGGATACTACATTAATCGTTCCAATGAGATATATCTAATTCACTTCTGATTATTACAATGACATTGTGAGATTTCAGAAAAATGAAAATGAAACGAACAAATCAGCATTTCTTGCGATTTAATCCAATTCAGGTTCAGCCATATAAGAAAAGCCATTGAGCGACAACATCACCTTTATTTCACTCACCATGGCTGCTTCTTCACGTGAGAGAGAATGTGACTGAAAAAAATTATGAGTCAAATGTAGGTGTAAATATGACGGAAAATTCTTGTCCTGTTTCATTCTGACACAGTTCTGACTCAGAATGTATCAATGACAGTTATTCATTCTGACCAGCATGGCTATTTATTGGAATATGCTGCTATTATAATTCCGGTGAAAGCAGAAACACAACGGTGTGGATTCGATTCCACTCTGGAAATTTCTCATCCATACTTTTCATCACATGTAACCTGATGAGGTCACATGTCACCCCACTAGAAAATGTGCAGAGGAAACCGAGAGATTATGGTGGTGGGTTATCATACTGCTGTGCTCCGCATTCACGGGTTAGAGTCACACTCTGGTTGCAAACTTTACGCACCCCTCTAGCAGTTTTTCTTTGCACCTCACACTCTGGTATACACTGGATCGAGAATCTTGTTCTTGCCCTTCACTGCACGGGAGATTCACAAATAATCGACATCACATTAAAGTCAAAATGAAGAGTGCGAGCAGTCATTCTACTCAATTGTAGATGAAATTGGTGTAATGAGAAGGAACGCATTTTTCTTTCCGCCCTACATTCTACCTTGTCTTTCTATGAATTTATATCGAAAGAAAGAGAAAAAAAAAGTGATGGGGAGCACAAATCTATCCAGTGGGGTTGTTCATGAGTATTTTAACCTAACACTTCACACAAAGATCTAATCAGTATTTCAAACAGTCACTCGGAATTGGAACCGCAGAAAATGTCTCCTTTGAAACAAACACTTCATTCTTTCACAAATTTCTGCTGTGTGTGAATCACACAACGATCCATCATCCAGCGTGATCACTGACTTGCCAACTGTATAAGATCTAGCAACTTCCTTCAGCAATCACAGCTTCTGTACACAGCCACCTGTGCTGTGCCCAGTGTCATTTGTTGCCCCCAGGTCACAGTACATTTCTTCTTCCTGAGTTTATGAGCCTTGTTCCTGATTGTCTGATCTGTTTAATAAACCTATTCTATTACTTCATCCCATCCTCTCACAATTCTGAACTTATGAATAAAATAAGGCGTTAGACGAAATATTAAACCAAGTGGAAGTATGCCACTCAGCCCCATGAGTCTGTTCAACCATTCAACGAAATCATGGTTGAACTGATTTGGAGATGCCGGTGTTGGCCTGGGGTGTACAAAGTTAAAAATCACACAACAGCAGGTTATAGTCCAAAAGGTTTAATTGGAAGTGCACTTGCTTTCGGAGCGATGCTCATTCACCAGGTAATCTAATAATCTTGAATTCCTTTCTGCTCGACAAAGTTTCTTCATCTTTCTGATTAACTATCTGACACAGTTTGATAATACCCAACCACACAGTCTCAACAGCGGTTACTGGAAAATGTCACAGATTCTTTGACCCCTGAGCAAAAATTTCTGAATTAAATGGGCAATATCTAATTCTGAGATTATGTCCTCTAGTGCTCTCCTCAGAGCATAGAGCAAGCCACCTGCCCGTATCTACCCTGTCAAGATCCCACGAATAATGAACGTTTACAATTATTATGTGATTATAAAGTTCCGCTCCTCCTCCTTTGTTTCAAGGAGAATAATCCCAGCCGAACAAATCATTCCACGAAGTTCTACTATATACAGAGTTAGCAACATGTTTGTAAGTCTCCACTGTCCCTTACCGCGTCCTTACATATTATTAAGACAGGTGGAGAAATTTCGGTGAGGAAACGGGTTGAAATTTCGGGCGCAAACGGGAGTTGGAACTTGAAATCAGAAAGCGATTGGAATCGATGGACCCACAGAAAGATCAAATACAGAGAAGATAACTCTGACAAACGAGAATCTAATCATATTCGATTGACATTCAATGGCTTCAATGTAACTGAATTCCTCCGTGTAATCGTCCTGGGAGCTAGTATTTAGGAGAAATGGAACCTGACTGCCCATATGAAGAAGTTGACGGAAAAAAAATGTCCGTCGGTCGACTTTGTTTAATTATTAACTCAACTCTCATCTCCGTGAAGCCTACATCGTCCGCAACGCACAAATTAGATGTTTAACAAAAATGTCTCCATTGCCTAGGTGAGTGCAGCTTCAATGCCACTGAAGGAACTGGGCACCCTCCACGACAATGCAGTCACTTAACTGTATATTGTTCAACACCTCAATATTTATTCCCTTAACTGCTAAGGCACAATTGCAACAGAGTGCACCACATAGAAGATTCACTGGATTAAGTCATCCAGGCTTTGTTGACAGAACCTTCAAAGCTCAAAGACTGTACCGACTATAAGGACAAGTTTGAAGATGCACTGAAACTTCACAATTTGCAAATTATCCTCCAAGGCACAAACCAGCATGACTTGGAGAGGGATCAGTGGCAAATTCATTGAGTGGTGAAGTAGTTTGATGGGCAAAGTTTAATATTTCAGCCCTCTATTTTTCATCTTTCGATTGTTAAAAATGTAGATTATTGCATGGACCAGACTTGTGCTCGTTCCTTTAGTTGTTTCCTAAACTGGCGGTTGCTAAAGATCGAATATCATCCACAGGCTGTGGTCAACAATAGAAAATATCCAAAAACCTCTTGAACACCTGATCTCCCTGTCCAACAATCTTCAGAGATCTGTGAATGTCCACTCCAAGATTTCTTTGTTCCTGTACACCACACAGAATCCTCACTGTTATTGTTACTATTCCCCAAATTCACGACCACACATTGGTCTGGATTCAATTCCATTCGCCATTTTTCCTTTCCACCTGATGGCTACATCCCTGCAGTCCCTGACATTATTCATCATAGTCAACTATACGACTATGTATCGTCATTAAACGTCTAAACCATAACTGCTAAAAAAAAAGTTTGAATTATTGATCTACATCAGGAAAAAGTGGTACTTCACTGGGAACAAGTATCCAAACATGGTTCCCCGCTGCATGGGATGAACACCTGCCATGTTCCAATCTTCAAAGGTTGCTAGCCCAGTATCTCGCCCCTTCATTTGCAAATGACACAAAGATTGGTTGAGTAGCCAGAAAACATAGGGGACTGTCAAAAATGAAGGGGAATATAGATAGACAGAAGAGTTGAGCGCAGAAGTGGCAAATGGAGTTCCATCCAAGCAAATGAGAGGTGATGTTTTTGGGAAGCCTAATTCTCAAGTCAAGTATACAGTAAATGGAAGAGCCTTGGGTAAACTTGATGAGAAGAAAGATCTGGGAGTTCAGGTCCTTTGTACCGTGAAGGTGACTGCACAGGTGGATAGAGTGGTCAAAAGGCATATGGCATGATTGTCTTCACCGGATAGAGCATTGAGTGTAAGAGCTGGCAAATCCTGCTAAATTTGTACAAATGTTTGGTTCGTCCGCGTTCAGAATACTCTGTTCAGTTCTGGTCGACAAATTACCAAAATTATGTGTACGTTTAGGAGAGAATGCAGAGAAAGTTTACACAGATGTTGCTTGGTATGGAAGATGCAAGCTCGGAAGAGAGGCTGAGTAGTTTACTTCTGCTTTCATTAGAAAGAACAAGATTGAGGGGCCCTGATTGAGGTCTACAACATCATGAAGGGTACAGACTGGATGGATTGAGATAAGCTTTTTCCCAAGATGAGGCATTCACTAATGAGAGGTCACGCGTTCAATGAGAGAGGTGAAACGTTTAAGGGAGATAGACATAGAAGGTATTTTACACAGAGGGTGGTAGGTGCTGGAATGCGTTGCCAGCAGAGGTAGTAGAGGCAGGCATGGTAGATTCATTTCTGGTGCGCCTGGAGAGATGCATGAGTAAGTGAGGAGCAGAGGGATGCGGATGCTTAGAAATTGGACGACATGTTTAGATAGTTGATTTCGACCGGCTCAGGCTTGGCCGTCCAAAAGGCCTGTTCCTGGGTTGCACATTTTCTGTATTCTTTGTTCTTCTTTGTTCACTACACTACCAACTGTGGGATACAGGTGAAGTAGTGTTACTTCTGCAAACATAATTACTTATGCAAAGTAAATGAACTCACACCAGTGTATAATTGTTTCAACCAAAAGCTGAGTCAACAAGAATGAAACCTATGTGAGGGAAATATATAATTGTTTTCATATTAGCTAAAATGTGCATACAAGAATGAAAGGTGCCTGCAAGCAATGGTAGATGGTACAGACACATAGATAAGGTGTTGTGAGGATGTAGGTTAAGCCAGATATGCTTGTACAAGCAGGAGTTATAAGCATTTTTTCCCATTTCTGCAAAAACAGAAAACAAACCCCAAGTAAAAGGTCGTAAGGTTCAATATGGTTGGGGAAAGGGAGGAAATGTCACAAGTGGGGGAAATAGATGGCAATGAAGGAGGATATACCTAACAGTTGACAACAGCCAGGATGTGGTGAAAAGGCCACGTAAAACCTATACTTTGTTATGCAAAAGGCCGGATAAGGCAAGAGCAAAACAATAGTAATGGGCACCGGGTTTGGAGTCGTGAATCCTATGTACTTGCTAAACTCTGCATGTCTATTTCAGGCACCACGCTTGCAAGCGTATAAAAAACATACTGAGTGCTTCAGATTTTGCCTCGCACTGAAATTATTGAAGTGAGTGGGCTTAGTTTCTCACAATTGGAGGATCGTCCGGGATATTCTTCTATCGCCAGGGGTTGTGGCTGGCCCTGGACACTGGGAAGATGTATCCCAGTCGCAAATGAGGAGCGGTTTCTTGTCCTAGTTTTGTCCGCTCCCTTGGGCGTCTGGTAGAATCCCACAAGAGGGACATCTGAATCAGACAGTGAAAGGAAGTCGATAAAAAACATGAGAAAAGGGGCCAGGCAACTCTGTGCACAGACCAACGTAAGAAAACTGACTTTTAAGTATTAACTTGGTGGCCGGCAAAAGGGGTATATAATTGCTGAGGGACTGATGAGGGCCTTGAGAAATAGGGGGTAGGCAGAGTAAGTCGAACTGTCACGGATTAAAGAAAGAAAAGCATCCTCGTTGGGGAGGATGTTGAGGGAATGGACAAGTAAAACTTGAACAAGGGAAAGAACCAATCCTTTATCCAGCTGTCTTCTGGCCAAAGTATGATTCGGATGAGGATTGGGTATGTCAGTATTCAAATTTGTATGTCAATAAAAAAACAAACCTTTAGTCAAGAAGAGTCGGACTATGTGTCCTGTTGGAAAGGCTGTTTGGGCTTGATGGGAGGAAAGACAAAGGATTCCCCCTCTGCCCCACCCAGTCCCTGGGGTCCTTTTGCTGCTTGCACCTCCCCCACCCGCCAGCCGCCTCATAAAATCAGATTAGGTGAAAATGGGGGGGGGGGGGAGAGAGACAGAAAGACAGGGACAGGGAACGTATGAGCCACAAGAGGAGAACAAAGGGGCGGTGGACAGGGGTGTTGTTGTTCCCGAGCCTCAATTCGCAATAAAAGGAAGGGAAGATAAAGTAGATGTAGAGGAGGCCTCTGGTGTATTTACACTAACGCCTAAGCGGGAAAAAACCAAAAACAAAAAAAGGGGCAGAATATGAAGACTTATCCCCTTCTGCAGGTACCAATAGGGGACAAAGAGATTGGGTTGGTGAGTGCCCCCCTCACCGGTGGGGAGGTCAGAACATTTAAAAAGGAAATGAAGGTTCTGGATGAGGATCCAGTACGGTAGTGTGAACAAATTAATCAATTCTTGGGGCCCAGTCTGTATACATAGACTGAGTTAATGTCCATTTTGAATATACTATTTACTGGGGAAGAAAGAGGACTTATACCAGGAGCAGCCATTAAAATATGGGACAGGAAACTTCCCAGTGGGGATGGGGATACTGGACAGGGAGAGACAGAGTTTCCCCTCAGAGATACCCAGTGGGAAAATCAAAACCTGGAGCATAGAGAAGAAATGAGGGAATTGAAATACCTGATTCTCAAAGAAATAAGAGAGGCAGTTCCGAAGTCGCAGAATTTGACTAAAGCCTTTGAAGTTAGAGAGGAGAAAGATGAGACTCCCTCAGCTTTCTTGCAAAGATTAAGAGACTCAATGTGGAAATACTCTGGAATGAACCCTGAGGACCCAGTGGCACAGGGTCTTTTGAAAGTACATTTTGTGACAAAGGCATGGCCAGACACAGAGAAAGATACTGAAGATAGAAGGGAGGAGCGAAACACCTTTAGATGAATTGGTAAGAGAGGCACAGAAAGTGTTTGCAAAGAGAGAGGATGAGAGAAAAAACAGAAGTCAAAAATGATGGAAGCTACGATTGATGAGGTAGTTAAGAAAAGAATGGAACCAATAGTGAGCAACGGAGCGATGGGTGGCAGTATATAGGACAGAGGAAGAGGGAGGGCGAGAGGAAAAGGGGAGCATTTGATAGAGGGTTCGGGCGACAGGCGCAGAGATGGAAGTCTCCACAGGCAGGATGCTATTATTGCAGAAAAATCGGGTATTTTAAGTGGGAGTGTCCTGACCTACAAAGGGAAGAAAGGCAATTCCGCTTATGAATTTTGATGAAGAATAGGGGTGTCAGGGTTCCTGCCCCCGGGAGCCACCAGGAACCCTTGATAAACTTGAAGGTGGGACCCTGTGGGGAAGAGGAAGTCTTCCTAGTAGATACAGGGGTAGCATGGTCATCGCTGAATTTTAAACCAAAGAAAGTAGGAATGTCAACATGGTCAATTACTATTGCCGGCGTGAAAGGGGAAGGATTTACTGTTCCAGTATTTGAAACTATGATGATAGAAGACCCTAAGGATACAGTGATAGGGGAACTGTTGTATATCCCTGATATTGGAAGTAACTTACTTGGGAGAGATTCAATTATCCTCTTAGGACTGGAGATTTGAAATCAGGAAAAAGAATTAGTTGTACAAATGGCAATGTTGACAGAAGATGTGGAGAGAGAGATAGACCCTATTATATGGGCTAGAGAAGGGAATCGTTGAAAAATACAGATCCGTCCCCTAGAAATAACTTTAGAAACGAAAGGGGACATTGTTTATGAGCGACAATATCCCATTTCCATAGAAGGCAAACGAAGGCTGCAGCCAGAAATTGAGGGGCTAGAGATGGACTGTTGGAGCCATGTATGTCTCCTTATAATATCCTGATTCTTCCAGTGCGAAAGTCCAATGGAACCTATCGATTGGTGCAGGATTTGAGAACATTGAATCCAATAGAACAGGTCAGGCACCTATACGTTATTAAGTAAGATCCCTAATGACCACAAATGGTTTAGTGTGATAGATTTAAATGATGCCTTTTGGGCTTGTCCCTTCGCAGAGGAAAGTAGTTTTTTTTCCTTTGAATGGGAAGATTCCATGACAGGACGAAAACAGCAATACCGGTGGACCGTGCTCCCCAAGGGGTTTATACAATCCCCGAATTTATTTGGACAGATGTTAGAACAAATATTGGAGAAATTTAGCAGCCCCAAGGGAACTACCCTGTTGCACTATGTAGAACGACCTCTTGGTAACAGGAAAGAGAAGAGAATGCATACTAGAAGCCGCTAAAAGAAATAATAAATTTCCTGGGTCAGAAGGGACTGCGAGTATCTGAAAACAAACTACAATATGTGGAGTGGGAAGTGAAATACTTGGGACATCTAGTTAGTGAGGGAAAGCGAAAGATAAGCCCAGAACGGTTAGAGGGAATAATGGGGATTCTGCTGTCCAGGACTAAACGGGAATTACGTATTTTTTTGTGTTTAACGGGATATTGCAGATTGTGGATTGATTTTTATGCTCAAAAGACGAATAAATTATATCTCAAACTATTAAAGGAGGAACCAAAGTGTCTAAGTTGGGACGAAGAGGAAAAAGAACTATTTAAGAATTCTAAAGAGATCTGATCAATGCAGCATGTTAGCCTTGCCTTCTCTAGATAAACCTTTCCAGCTCTTTGCTACTGTAGATAGGGGAGCGGCTTTGGGAGTATTAACCCAGACGTGGAGAGGAATGAAACAGCCAGTAGCATATCTTGCGAAGCTATTGGATCCAATGGCTCACATTCCGGGGTGGCCTGAATGTGTGCAGGTCGTGGTGGCCATTGCACTGTTGATGGAGGAAAGTAGGAAGCTTGCATTTAGGGGAACCCTAATAGTAAGCACCCCACACCAAGTGAGATTGATCCTAAACCAAAAAGCTGGGCGATGGTTGACAGTCTCGCGGGTTCTGAAATATGAGGCAATATTAATAGACGAGGATGATCTCGTGTTGGTCACGGACAATTGTTTAAATCCATCTGCCTTTCTTTCGAAAGGGGAAGGAGAATCTCCTCAGAATCCAGAGCACAACTGTGTCGACATTAGAAAATCCCAAACTAAGGTCTGCATGGACCTGAGAGATGTTCCGCTTCATGCAGGAGCCTGACTTTTTATAGATGGATCATCCCGGGTGACTGATGGGAAAAGACATAATAAGTATGCAGTTGTAGACAGGACGACAAGTAGTGTGTTAGAGGCAGGAAGGTTGCCGAATGGATAGTCAGCTCAGACTTGCGAACTCTATGCATTCGAAAGAGCCATTAGGGCGTTCGAAAATAAAGAGGGAGCAGCACACAGTAACTCTAAATATGCATTTGGTGTTGTGCACACTTTTGGAAAGATATTGCACGAAAGAGGACTGATAAATAGCCGGAGGAAGGAATTAGCACATGAGGAGTTGATTAAACGGGTCTTGGAATCCCAATTACACCCCCGAGACATAGCGGTAGTGCATGTAAATGGTCATCAGAAAGGAAATGAACCAGAAGTTAGGGGGAACAGATTAGCCGATGAAGTGGCTCAGGAAGCAGGCCTGGACCCACCAGGAGTGCTGATTCATTCCCTAATACCCATTGTCCCTGAGCCCCACAAGCTCCTATATTTACTGAAAGAGAAGAAAAAGAATTGAAAGATTTTGGGGCTGCAAAAAACAGCAGACGGGCAATGGATGTTACCTGATGGAAGGGAAATGTTAAACAAAATGATGATGCGAGAAATTATGGCTGTCCTACATCAATTCAGGCATTGGGGAGTACAAGCAACGAATTTTTCGTTCTTAGGGAATATGGATATAAAGGATATACAATTGCTAAATAAATATGTGAGGCATGTATAATATGCACAAAGGTAAATAAGAAAGTCTTGAGAAAACAGACCCTGGGAGGGAGAGACCTAGGATTTAGACCCTTTCAGAGTATACAAGAAGATTATACTGGACTATCCAGAGTAGGAAGTCTAAAATATATGCTGGTCAGAGTAAATCATCTATCTGGTTGGATTGAGGCATAAACCCTAGCTATCGCCACTGCAAGTGTGGTGTCTAAAACAATATTACTGCAGTTAATTCCCCGATATGGGAGAGTGAACCGTATAGATTCCTACCAAGGAACTCATTTTACCTCTAAAGTGTTACAGGAGATAATGTAAGTATTGGGAATTTCCTGGGAGTTCCATGCTCCATGGCGCCCACCATCATCAGGAAAGTTTGAGAGAATGAACCACTCAAACGACAGCTCTCTAAATTGATAATAGGAACCAGACTCCCTTGGACAAAATGTTTACCTATAGCTCTCTTGCGAGTACGAACAACCCCAAGGAAAGATTTGGGACTATCTCCTATGAAATCATATTTGGATTACTTTATCTGGGAATGAACAGAGAATTAACAATTCCCGAAACTAAAGACTTGTTCTAAAGAAATGTATACTGGGCTTGTCCGCATCTTCGTCTCTCCTCAGAAAACAGGGTTTATTGGCACAGACTCCGCCCCTTGAATTCACCGTTCATCCCATCCGGGCAGGAGATTGGGTCGGAGTAAAATCTTGGACAGAGACTAAATTTCAGCCGGACTGGGAAGGGCAGTATCAGGATCCTTTGGTTACCGAAACGACAATAAGGATGGCGGAGAAAGGCTGGAATCACTCCACTCGGATCAAAGGGCCAATGTAATCTCCAGTTGAGGAAGAAGTCTGGACAGCCGAGTCAACGCAAGACCCGCTGAAACTCAGACTGAAGAGACTTTGAGTAACTGGTTATACAGTGACGATGCGAGCGCGGGATTATTTCTGTAGGATTGTGTGTTAAGATTTTTTGTGCTTCAGCACAATTTTTACAATGCTGAGGATGCTTAGAGTTATGATGCTCGCTCTCTTAGCATTGGGATTTTGTCAAATATAATTTTCATATGTGTTATTAACGATCCCTGAGACTGATAATCGGCAAGGAATAGAGCTGATGCATGTAGCTTAGTAAATTGAGGGGATGTTGATAATCAGAGACAGTACCGCAGCTCTGAGATACATCTTAAGTCATTTCGGGATGGTACTTGGTATAGTGCTCATGTCACAATACACCGTGCCGCCTTCCAATCACCTCTCGATTGTGCCAATAAAGAGTGTAACCCAATATACCTAATGATAAAGAAAACCACATGGCACAAAGCAATTCTCGGGGTGGCGGAGGGGGCGGGGGAGGCACCTATGAGATACAATTAGATGAAACATTTGGGATAGAAATGTAAGCAAACGGGAAGGATTTCTCGGGCTGTTGTTTTCAAATTAGCGTGGGAGAGGGAAAATGGGCAGAACTATTGGATAATAAGGTACAACTTTTCACACCTCCCGATGTTCCTAAAGTAGTAAAAATTACAGAGATAAAGGACATGAAACAGACCATCGAAATAGAAACTGAATATGAGGATGCAAATGCCTGGTTTGAATGGGTAAAGTGTACTGTAAAAGTTCTGAACAAGAGCAATTGCTATGCATGTGCCTCCGGTAGACCAGTGGCCCAGGTGGTTCCCTTTCACTTGGGTGGAAGCGAGACAGGAAGGGCATGCAATGTATGATCGCCCTGTAACAGGATAATACTGCATGGAATGATAGTAATTGTACCTTCCTATCTCTGATGTTCGCACCCTTGGAGAAGAATGGTTCAAAAGCACCCTCCCGCCCCCCACACCCTATGTTTTCAGCCGCAGTCAGAAATCACACTACGTGTGTGCATAGACAAGGTACAAATAGGTCTATAGATTTGGGGGAGTTGAAAGTATGTACAGAGATTAAGAATGTCATCCAAACAGACAGGGGAGGAAACTAATCAGCACCAAAGCCTCCCTGAGGGGATCTGTGGTGGTAAAGTGAAGGCAAAATATTGAGACCCACCCTACCACTAGGTTAGAAAGGGATATGTGCAATTGTACAATTGGCAATTCCATTTACCCTGGCATTTGAGAAGGAAAAGATAGTGGGGGAAAAAGGAAGGAGTAAGAGATAATTGTTAGTCACTTCTTTCGATGACAGTTTTTATCTCGATTCTATAGGAGATTCTCGGAGGGTACCTGATGAGTTCAAGGGTCGTAATCAGATTGCAACAGGCTATTAGTCAGCTCTCTTTTGGTGGGTAACAATTAATAAAAATGTAGATTGTATAAATTACATTTTCTATAATCAACAGTGATTTATAAATTATGCAAGAGATGGGGTTAAAGGAATATCAGAACAGCTTGATGCGACAAGCAGGATGGCATGGAAAGCAGAATGGCCTTGATATGATTTTAGAGGAAAAGGTCTGTGTGTGTGTGATGTTAGGATGAAGCTGTTGCAAATTTATTCCTAATAACACTGCATCTGATTGTTCAATTACTCGGGTGTTAGGGGGATTGACTACCTCAGTGGAGGAACTGGCTGATAGTTCAGGATGAGACACATCTCTCATAGGATGGCTTTAATCATGGTTTGGAAAATGGAAGGGGATGGTGGTTTCCATCCTTACTTCCCTGATAGTAGTAGCCGGGGTATTGTTGGCCATTGCTGTTGTATCACGCCCTATATACGAGGACTCACCCAAAGACTGATTGAGACAGCCTTAATAAAACAGATGCCCCGAAAAGGCAATCAGGCAGAGGAACCTTGTCGATTAAATAATGAGGGGATGAGTGACACCAAGATGGATGAAATCTCTGGAATGATGTTTGTGAATTTTGGGGACAATGCTTAAAAGATAAATGCAGAAGGTAACAAATGGTCATTAAAGAAAAAGGGGGAAATTGTTGAATATAGGTAAAGTAGTGTTACTTCTGCCCTAATAATTAATTATTCAAGGTAAATGATCTCACACCAGTGTATAACTGTTTCAACAAGAAGCTGAGTCAACAAGAATGAAAATTATGTGAAGGAAATATAAAATTGTTTTTGTATTAGCTAAAATGTGCATGCAAGAATGAAACGTGCCTGAAAACAATGGTAGATGGTACAGACAATGAGATAAGGTGCTGTGAGAATGTAGGTTAAGCCAGATATGCTTGTACAAGCAGTAGCTATAAGCATCTGTTTCCCACTTTTGCAAAAACACAAAAACAAACCCCAATTAAAAGGTCATAATGATCAATATGGTTGGGGAAAGCGAGGAAATGTGACAAATGGGGGATTTAGATAGAGGTGATGGAGGATATACCGAACAATCGGCCACAGCAGGATGTGGTGAAATGGCCAAGTAAAACTTGTAAATTGTTATGCACATGCCGGATTAGGCAAGAGAGAAACAATAATAATGGGCTCCAGGTTTGGAGTAGTGAATCCTATATAAGATATGTATTTGCTAAACTCTGTGTGCCTTATTCCAGGCACCACGCTTGCAAGCGTCTAATAAACATCGTGATTGCTTCAGATCTTGTCTTGGACTGAAATTATTGAGGTGAGTGAGCTTTGTTTCTCACACTCTTTAATTTAAATTTACTGTGCTTTCTTTTCACTCAACTTCTCATCTTAATTGCTCCTCGTTTTCTTCTTAACTTTGAGACAAATCTCAAAAGTCCAGGCACAATAAAAGCGATATGAATTATAAATTAGCATCTGGACAAGAGAACCAATGAACAGCTACATAGACGTCTTGAACATCCGAGATATTTGAATGAAAAAGTAATGCCTTCCAAAAAAATCTCTGCACATCTGTATCCTTTTTCAATTCAACAATCCTGCAAATAGCTTACAATTGTCAGTTGATCTGTCTTAATGAGTATCTAATCAATGTCATTGTAAACCACTGAAAAAATTAAAACTTTTATTTATTAATATGCAAAGATTCATTCTCAATTCGTTATTAAAACAATAAGGGAACCATATTTTACCTGTCCACTAAGGTCAAGTGACCTGTCGCCCATAATTGAACATTCTAAATATTCCTAAAGCTGGAGAAATTGGAGCCGAAAAAGCCAAACTAAATCAAGCATTAGACAAAATAATCAGCTCCAGAAAACTGTGGAAATCCCGGCCAAAGAGGTCACAAAGGTTCGAGAGATCCAATCACAACCAGCCCGAGAGTTATGCTTTGAAGAGTTTTAAGCAGACTTCCTGGCACCATGACTTGCAGCCAATGCCTGAGCGTTATACACCTCGCTTGAAAATGACGACAAGTGAAGGGTGTTTGCACAAAACCCATTGAATGCTTAGAATCCAAAATTTTGGTAAAATGTTGAGAAACATTTCCCATATCATGGAAATCACCTTAACATTATTAAAATCAAACTACTCGTAATGGTCTTCAGGACCACCTAATTACTGTTCGGTGAGAAACATTTTGTACGTGCCTTATTGTTCTCCGGATGAATAATCACAAGAAGCATCACAGTCTCACTAGATCCAAACATATGGAAGAGAAACCTTATTATAATTTACACACTACATATTTCCTAGACCCATGATGACACCTTATTTCTGATGACTGAGGATACTACGTTTAACATGTATCGAGATGAAGCAAGTCCTGAATATAGGAATCTTTTTCTGATAAATTTCCAATCCAAACATTATGATAAAAATGTAATTGTGGTTCATTACATTGTCAACAGATCCCCATTAAACGTATTTATCTGTTTATTCAGAGACAATATTGAAACAAATACCTTGATAAATGCTGTTGACTGTATGTTTCTGTGAAAATAAATCTTCCTTATTGACTTATTTTCTTTAGAATTCTGACTCATATGTCCAAATATTGATGATAAGAAAAATTGCATAAATTAAATACAATGCAGTATTTGTTCTTCTTATATATTATATTTCTCCAGAAGAAAAGCTAAGAAACCAAGTATAGAAATCTTGAAGATCTGAGAATTTTGAATGACAAACCATTTCTGATCAACGTTCACTGAATGTCTAATGTCTTGTCATATCATCATGCCAGAATTTGTGTTCTCAGCTGACAGATTAAGAAATACCTAATCAACATCAGAGCAAAGCCGTTTGGCAATATTGAATCATTTACTTTGCAAAGGTTCCAAAATTATTTATCAATTCGTTGTCATTCCAAAGATCACACAGTAATTCAGTTTAGGTTTTGTAACAAACATCGTCTAATTCACATTTTAATTTAATCCATTATTTCTTAGAGTCAATATTAAAAAGGAATAATAGTTCTCTCATTCCAGGTCAACACAAACACAAACTAACTAATGATTCCCCATCCAACAATCACAGGTAATATCTCTTCCCTCTAATTTGAATGTTCACAGAAATCATTGGATTAATATTCGGCCTTACATATTAAATGGCGTTTGATATTTTTTGAGTTTAGATTACTTACGGTGTGGGAAAAGGCTCTTCGGCCCAACAAGTCCATACCGACCGGCCGAAACACAATACACCCAGACCCATTCCCCTACGTTTACCACTGCCCCTAACACTGCGGGCAATTTAGCATAGCCCATTCACCTAATCTGCACATTTTTGGACTGTGGGAGGAAATCCACGCAGACGCAGGGAGAATGTGCAAAATTCCACAGAGTCAGTCGCCTGAGGGGGGAAGTGAAGCCGGGTCTCTGGTGCTGTAAGGCAGCAGTGCTCACCACTGTGCCACCGTGCCGCCCATTACACTCCAACAAATGCTGTTCATTTTTACATATGACGGGCAGCTATATGAGATTTCGTTAGAAGAGTTCGTTTGTCAGAAATAGTTATTATTTTAAAGTTACTAAGAATATTAAACAAAGGTTCTAATTACAGATTCCTGAGAATCATAGGGGTAATTTGTAACATAATTAGATACATGTAACCAATGTGTATAAAAAAACATTATAGAAAAGCATTTAGACTTAGATGTACAGTTAGCTAGTTTTAGGAATTAACTTCAAGGTATGATGTTGACTGCCCATTAATTATATAGTCCTGGCAGTAAGAGTAGCTGGATAATTTCACACAATGTAACGAACATTGTAACACAAGTCATATTACTAATCTTATAGCAAGTAAGTTAATACTAACTGTCTTTTGCATTTCTTTGTACATATATAAATAGGACAGTGAACAATATGAGAAGTAATTGACTTTGTTAAAATAAAGTATAATGAATAGCAGAATTCAAAATGTCCCAACTGATAAGGCAAACTGAGAGGCCAGAGGGAGTGCATTGGCCATTGTGATGCAGAAAGTCCATAAAAATGCTGATTTTTACTGTACATGTTACAGTGTGTCATGGATCTCCCTTCCGAGATTGGCCTCGGGGGATGACCCCTGCATTAACTGGTTGCTACATGAGTAAACATCTTCCACATGCCTGAGCTCAGCCTCCCTCCTGAGTCCTCATTCCCTGTCAGGGGGAAACACTTCTACAGCTTTGATGACATTTCAATTCAATACAAACATTTATTGTGTGTGAAATGATTAATTTTCATGATAAAATTGCTTTGCATTTGCTTTTTTGGAGTACAAGAAAACAATTTGATTATATCCATTTGTTCTTTAGTTCAACCAACAATAAGTTTTAAATTATTGTGAAGACTACAATGGAGGAAACGGGAACGAGTCTTCCGCTCAAATGTCAAGTGATGTGACTATTTCTTTTTTTCAAACTATGTGCCCTCCAAAATGATTTTTACTTTCGTTTCATTACAAGAAAAAAATGTTTGGAAATGTTGACAATTCCCCTTTTCCTTCCATGTTAGTTGGCAGTGAATAATAATCACACAATTATGCGAATTCCTTTCCATACCAAATGTCATTGACGCTACAGTTTGTTCACAATAATAGTCATTTTCATGGCCTAAAACTTTTCCTCTTAATTCTGAAATAAATATTGAAATCTTTTTTGTGATAAAAATTATATGAACAAAATTAACATGAGTCTTCAAGAAAGCATATAACTCTTGCATTGCCTGCATTTTTGAACAAAATCTGTTTTTTTTTTCAATTGTTGCTGAATGATTTTTTTCACACCATCCAGCTAAGTTTTATGCTTTAATTTTCAGTTTCTTACCCTTAATGAATATCCAATCAACATCAGAGCAAAGTGCTTTCAAAATATTAAGTTAATTTATCTGTCAGAATTACAAAGGCATTTATCAATTACAATAATTACACAGCAATTTAACTTAGACTTTGTAGTGTTTTTTAAAATTTCTTTCATTATTTCTTATTGTCAATGCTGTCATATTAATACCTATTTGTTCAGGCCAATCCAAATACAAAACGACCAATAATATCCCTTGCAAACGTCTTTGTAAATATCTGATTTTTGCTCATTTGAAAGATTACAATTACATCAGCCTTTGAAATTCAGAGAGCTCCAGTTATGTTTCCCTGCAATATTATTCTTCATTTCTATATATTACTCAGTCTAATATCAAGATGAGATATCTCATTATTCTCAAATTCACGAATATGATTTTTAAAATCCCTTTGTTGCTAATATATCTTATATATAATAGTTATGCAATCCAGTAAGGGGTATAAATGTGGAATTATGCTTCCGTACAATAAATACTGCAAGGACATTGCAATGTACAATCTCTCAATCATTGTGAATATTGTATTTATTTTAAACTTCGAAACATTTTTGAATTGATTTGATTATAATTTACTTCGATGCTGACATTTACTGTATATCCAATCACAATATCAGTAGATTATAAGGAGATATCATCGTTCATTCCAAAAATCACAGTATCTGCTATATACTATATTCTGGTCACTAATAGCAAGATGTATCTAATTCCACTCAATCAACAGTCTTCGGAAAATATTTGAGAATGTTGCAGTCATAAAGCTGAAATATACAAAATCATGATAGTCATTAATTTTCTCTTGTTCTGTAGATCTTAATTAAAACGACACATAGAATTTTATGTTCCAGTGCTATAAATATGAGAAAAGATCAATTAATTCTTGAGTAAAATAAACAAATGTCACATGATATTATTTATCATTTTTTAAATTACTTGTCAGTTTATGAATTGTGTGAGATTTGATTTTAGATTTCCAGTCATTTATTTATATTGAATGTGACATTGAAATGGTGTGAAAATATCAGGTTGTGTTCATTTGAAAGTTGGATTTGCCAACTCTCACTTATCCCATTGATTGCATGATGGTTTAAGAACGTTTCACTCAGCAATCGTAGTAAATATAAAAAACTGTCAGATTTTGAATCAGATCATTCGCATCCAATTATCAATCTGTTCCTAATTCATGAAAATATCTCAATTTTATTGAAACCAATGTTCACGCTAAACAGTACACATAGAGCTACACAAAGACTTCCATCACCATCTGATTATTGTTCAGTAGAATAACCTGAGTAAGTACCTTATTGCTCCTGAAACCAATGACAACAGTAAGCATTTATTTACTATTCCATGCAACAAGTGCAATTGATATCTTCTATTTCAGTTCAGGAGTTAAAGATGATTTATGTTGTTTAAAACAATGCTTCTACTTTATCACAGATATTGACTGTAATACAATCATGCAAACAACAAACGTTTTGTCATTCTAAAAATCTTTAAGTTTACTTATTTTACATTTGTGTGCAATAGATATTTCAAATTACAACAATTTTTGTTGTATAATTCAGCAGACCTAAACTTTGAATTTGGGAAAGTCTCCATTTTTGCAAAATGGAATTCGTTTTCAGTTTATATAACACTTTAAATGACGTTTTTTTTCCAAATCACGCGCTATACAAAATGATTCTTGGTTTCAGTTAATTGTAAGAAAAGGACTGCTTTGAACACCTTGATTCTTTATGTCTTTTCTATTCCAACATTATTCATCAATGTACAATAATGACACAATTATTATAATTCCTTTATGTACCAAATGTCTGCATCATTTGTTCACTTTCATGCTCACTTTCATTATCTATTAACTTTCTTTCAAATTTTGACACAAATGCCTGAAATCCGATCATAATATTAATTGTCTGAATTAAAATAACATGTCTCTATGTGGAAACCATTTGATAGAAATTCATACTTATTGTGTTACCTATATTTAGTAAAGAAAAAAAAGTTCTATAACCACTGAATGGCTCATTTTTTCTTCAATTCATAAAGCTAGTTACTATATTGTATTCCACAATTTACCACTTTTAATAAATATTCAATCAACATAACAGCAAAGTGTTTTTGAAATATTGAATCATTTTATTGCTCATATAACAACATTATCAAGTCATTGTCATGATAATAATTGCACAATTATTTAAGAAAGTCTTTTGAACAAATAAAGTGAGATTTACATTTTAATTTAACCAATTGTTTCCGAGTACCAACACTGCAATATGAAACTTTATTTTCAGGTCAAGTATCCCACAATGGATCCAAGGACTTCGCATCCAACATTAATTGTGAATGTCTGATGTTTGCTTATTTGAATGAACTCCATAATCACAGACTTTAAATTCACAGACCTGCAATTACTTTTCACTGCAATAATTCCTGTTTGTTTGCACATATTCCTCACTCACATAGCAAAATGAGATTTCTCATTATTTCTAAATTCATTGATCGAATTTATAATTCAGTTGTTGCTGATACCTAATAATCATTCAATCCAGTATTTGATGTAAATGTGGAATTACAGCTCTTTACATAAATAACTGAATATATTGTAGTGTACAATCTCTCAATCATTGTTAATATTAATTCTTATTTTACCCACGGAAACATAGTTGAATTCATTTAAAGATATTTCACTTCGATGCAAACATTTATTGTACTTCTAATCACAATAAGATTTAGGTATCTTTCATGCAACAAAATCATGTAAAATTTTTGAGTTTTGTTAAGTCAAATGAAAAAGAGTTAACATCTCTGTATTGTTTCATTAAACAATGACAATGCATTTTGAATTTTTCGAAGTTGAGCATTTTTGCAAAGAAGGGATGTTGTCTTCAGCTGAATAATCACATTGAACGACTAATTCATAGAATCTGCTGTTTATTCTCTTCGAGTTCCCAAGCAACCAAATTAACTAATTTTGCTGGATCTAAATTCCTGGAAAGTATGTGATAATGTTTGAGTCTCAAAGATGAAGAAGTCGATGTGATTGTACTGATTTCTTTTATGAGAAAGAGCTTAATTAAAACATTTCAGGCACATAAATTGCTATTCTGCAGTGTTACAAAGGTGAAAAGCAAGTCAATTTCTTTATCAGTGAAATAAACAAATGTTACTTCTCGTTATTCATTAGTTCGCTCATTCCTAAATTTGTAATTAAACAATGCAATTCACCTGAATATTGTTGTGTCTTTTGATCATATTAATTTTCTAATTATTGTTCATTTGTGATTTGTCAGAGATTTTTATTTTTTGTTTTGCACATCTCTTACTCATTTCACTTCTTGCATGGGGTTGGGCATTGAGAACAGAGGATCAGTGGTTAGCACTCGTGTCTTACAGTGTTATGCAAATGTGTTTGATTCCATCCTCAGTCACATGTTTGTGTGGAGTTTGCATGTTCTGGTTTTCTCCCACAATCCAAAGATGTGCAGCTTAGGTAAATTGGCCATGCTAAACTGCACGTTCTGTTCAGGGATGTGTAGGTTAGGAGCATTACTCAGGGGTAAATGTCCAATAATCTGTGAGCAGAATGGTGCTGAGTGGATTGTTCTTTGGAACGTCAGTGTAGACTTGTTGGGCCAAATGGCCTATTTCTACATAGTAGGGATTCCGTATAATTAGAATTGTGTTTCACTAAACAAAACTGACATTTTTAAAAAAGTTGCCTTTAACACTTATCTTTAACAGTCAATTGTTAATCTTGTAAAATATCTCAATGTTACTGAAATCAATGTTCAAACAAAACACTGCACATGAAGCCACACAAAGATCTTCATGACCATCTAATTACTGTTCAGTGGAATAATCACAGTAAATATCTTATTGTTTCTGAGATTAATCACCACTATCACAGTTAGGATCTGGTTATCATTCCCTCCAATAAATGCAATCGTTGTCCCTCTGGTATTTCAGTTCAGCAGTTATACACCATACTGGATGTTCAAAGCATGGTTATTCTTTATTATGAATGGCCAAGGGTTCTAACGGCAAGAGTGTTGTTCGATCTGATTTTTTGCATGTTCTCACACAGGTTTTCTCTATAAATATTGCAAAAAATGTGTTAACTTGGTCTTGTTCAAGTGCTGATGCTAACCTTTTCAGTTCATGTTCGTTAAACATATTTGGAGAAAGTGAGGAAAGCTGAAGCTGAAGATCAGAGCCAAGAGTGTGGCATTGGACAAGGGCAGGCACATCCAAAGAGCAGAAGGATCGACACTTTGGGCTTTAGGCCATAATCAGAAAATATTCCTGATGAAGGGCTTATGCCCAAAACGTTGATTCTGCTTCTCCTCGAATGCTGCCTGGCCTGCTGCACCTTTCTGGCACCACACTCTTGACATTAGAAAAATTTGACTGAATATTCAGAGATTATACTAAAAGTTGCCTTTGTCAATTTAATTTACTTTGCTTTCTATTCACTGAAGTTTTCATGTTAATTGTTCCTCCTTTTCTTCTTAAATCTGATACAAATCTCAAAATACAGAACACATTAAAATTCACGTGAACTTTAAATCTGCATTCTCGACAAGAAAACCAATGGAAGGCAATATAGAATTCTTGAACAGTTTACACATTCAAATGAAAAAGCAATTCCTTCCAAAAAAATGTTTGCCCGTCTGTATCTCTCTTTCAATTCAATAGTCCTGCAAATAGTTTATAATTGTTAATTGATCTCTCTGAATGAGTACCTAATCAATGTCAATGTAACCAGCTGAAACATTAACAACGGATTGATAACTGGGTGTTACAGATTTTATTTGAAGTCAACAAATGTTTGGAATTTACTCGAATTCCACCAGGAAACATTCTTGAATCATAATGCAAGAAATGAGATATGTGAGAGACGTGCAAACCTTATTTTTAAATGAACAAACCCCAATATTTTCAAAACATTTCAATCTATCGGTCAAAATGAACAGGTGAATGGAAGAATAAAAACAAGTTTCTGACAATTCATAAACCGAACAAATACAAGTTCACTTTGATAAAAGGACAGAGCAATATTTAGATGAATCACAACATTTAGTTAATAAGTAGGTAACCAGCTGACTGACATGTAATTGGTGGTAGCACTTGTTAGTTTCCTGAAGAAGATATCAACATTATTTCAAATTTATAGCACGAGAGAATAATATTTAATGTGTCTCAATTGTTTGGACTTGCCTCTTTGGAACAAAAAAAGATCGATCACATTACTTAGACATCGTTATCTTTAATTCTGCAATATTTTCAAATATTCTCCAGGAACTTATAAGCAACAGAATTAGATACAGGTATCCCCACTATCCGAAAGTAGAGCGTTATTATGAAACCTTACAGAAGCTGAAAAGGGGCAAATCGAAGAAGCATTAATTTATATGGGAAACATCTCCCTTTTTTTTCGTAAAAGTGAAAATCCTCTTCAGATTTCTTTCAGTTAGAGAAAACAGGGACAGATGTAAGTCTTTTGTAAAAGCAAAGTGACTAAAGTGAAGTTTCCAACAATATTTCTTGGTAACCTGACACAAATAAGTATCAGATTTTGTGATTATTGATGTAATAGATAAAAGCAGATCTAATGTTGTATTGAAAAGCAGTTCACTCTGTGCTTAGGTTCTCTCTAATCACCATTCAGAGCAGCTCTTGATATATTTCTGGTGAAGGTATGATTTGAAACCTTCCCTCGAGTCCAGTAATATAGACACTGCCACAGCTCCACAAGCTCCTTTCATAATGTTCCCACCCAGGACGGGCAGGACTGCAATATTATGTTTAATGTGGTTATTCAAATCAAAACTAATCAGCTGTTTATTGCAGTATTCGAATGGGAATTAATTAGATAGTTTCTGTGTGTAATGGACTGGAAATTAAACAATATTTTACAATAACAATACAATGGTGGTCTTAAATAAACAGCAATCTCATGACAATTCTTTGAAAGACAGATTGATAAAACTGCATGATCATTGTACTTTGATTTAAAAAAGCAATTTCCCTTCCTTTCAAGAATATACAACTTCCACAAATTCAAAATGAACACTCATCGATAAAGAAAGGAACAAGCAGATGTTAATTCTATTTTCTGTACATAAACATGTGATGAATTTTAATAAGTTATGTATATATGTAAAAAGAAAGCTCTTATTGTGCTTCGAAATGCAATAAATGTTAGCGTGAAATGAAAAATAATCAAATCAATTCAACTGTGTTTTCTCAGTTAAAATACCGTTCAATATTCAAAGTAATCGAGTGACTGTACGCTGCAATATCTTTACATTAATTCAGTGCTTAGATATAATTCCACATTTATACCCCATATAGTGAAGCAAACTTGTGCCAGGAGTCAGAGGGGGTAGGGGAGGTTCTTAATGAGTACTTGGCTTCAGTATTCACGAGTGAGTGGGACCTTGTTCCTGTGAGGACAGCGTGAAACAGGCTGATATGGTCGAACAGGTCGATGCTAAGGCGGAGAATGTGCTGAGCATATTGAAAAATCACAGGGATAGATGTCCCCTGGGCCAGAAAGGATATAACTTAGGTTGTTATGGCAAGGGAGGCAAGTGATTACTGTGTTTTGGCAATGATCTTTGCATCCTCACTGTCCACTGGAGTCATACCAGATGATTGGAGAGTGGCAAACATTATTTCCTTATTCAAGAAAGGCAATTGAGATAATCCTGGGAATCATCGATGAGTCAGTCTTACATCAGTTGTGGACAAATTATTGGAGAAGATTCTGAGACACAGGATTTATGATTATTTGGAAAAGCATAGATTGATTAGTGATGGTCAGCATGGCTTTGTGAGCGGCAGGTTATGCCTCACAAAACTTATTGAATTATTTGAGGATGTGACAAACACATTGGTGAGGACAGAGTAGTGGATGTGGTGTATTTGGATTTTAGCAAGGTGTTTGATTAGGTTCCCCATAGTAGGCTCATTTAGAAACTAATGAGGCATGGGATACAGGGAAACCTGCCTAGTTAGAAAATAAATTGGATGGCCCATAGAAGACAGGATGAGATTACATGGATAGTTTTCAGCTTGGAGCACGGTGACCAGTAGTATTCTGAAGGGATCAGTTCTGGGACCTCTGCTTTCTGTGATTTTTATAAATGACTTGGATGAGGAAGTAGAAGGGTGGGTTAGGAAGTTTGCCAATGACACGAGGGTTGGTGGAGTTGTTGATAGTGTGGAGGGCTTTTGTAGGTTGCTAGAGGACATTGGCAGAGCTGGGCTGAGAAGTGTCAGATGGAGTTCAACCTGGGAAAGTGTGATGTTATTCATTTTGGAATTTCAAATTTGAGTGCATATTTTCGGATTAAATGCAGGATCCATGACAATGTGGAGGAACAGAGGGATCGTGGGGTGCACGTCCATACATCCCTCATGGCTGACATCCAAGGTGATAGGTTTATTGAGACGGTATATGCTATGTTGGCTTTCATTCTCGGGAAAATTGAGTTTAAGAGACACGAGGTTATGCTGCAGCTCTATGGATCCCTGGTGAGACTACACTTGGAATATTGTGTTCAGTTCTGATCACCTCATTATACATAGAATGAGGAAGCTTTAGAAAAGGTGCAGATGAGATTTACCAAGATGCTGCCTGAACTAGAAGGCACGTCTTATGAAAAAAAGGTTGAGGGAGCTGGGGCTTCGGTCATTGCAGTGAAAGAGGGTGAGAGTTTGCTTGATAGATTTTTATAAGATGATGAGAGGCATAGATAGAATGGATAATGAAAGAGTTTTCCCCACAAAGTGGCATAATTTTAAGGTGAATAGGGGAAGTTGTGGGGAGATGTCAGAGATAGTTTCTTTATAGATAGTGGTGGGTGTGTGGAATGCCCTGCCAGTGGTGATAGTAGATTCAGATCCATCAGCGACTCTTGGATAGGCACATGGATGATGGTAAATGAAGGGCATGTTGGTTTGTTTGATCTTAGAGTAGGATAAAAGGTCGGAACAACATCGTGGCCAAAGGGCCTGTACTGTGCTGTACTGTTCTATGTTCTATGGAATGAAATGAAAAATTATTATATATTAGCAACATATAGATTTTCAAACTTCTATTAGCATACTTACGAATAATGATAAATTTAATCTTGCTGCTTGACTGTGCTATCTGCAAGAATGAACAGGAATTGTTGCAGGGAAAAGTAATTAGGTTTTTCTCAATTTATAAGGCTGGGATTACACAGATCATTCAAATGAGCAAAAGTCACATTTTTAAGAGTGATGCTAGAGATAGTTTCTTTATAGATAGTGGTGGGTGCGTGGAATGCACTGCCAGTGGTGATAGTAGATTCAGATCCATCAGCGACTAGAGCGACTCTTGGATAGACACATGGCTGATAGTAAATGAAAAGCGTGTTGGTTAGTTTGATCTTAGAGTAGGTTATTCAACTCAGATACATATGCTTCCTTTATGGTTCTGTGGGTGCTCACTCACTCCTTCCCTTCAGTTTTACATGAATTTCACACTGAATGTGAGGGTGGGAATGAATTTGCAAATATAAATACTCCAACCGAAACCCCTCACAGGTCAGGAACTGTTTTTGCTACTTTCATCACTCACAAGGAAGAGGAAAATAAAAGGTTCAGTCACCACTCTTACAGGAACATAACGGTTATAATCACCAGGAAAGGCTGAACAGCTCAAAACGCTTTTCTCAAGGAAAGAGGAGGCTCAGAGAAAACCTGGTACAAGTAGGAAGCTTTGTGTCTGTGTTTTCAGAGATTTGAGGTTGAAATCATTGGGTTGGAAGCATGTTGCATTGCCCCAGATCATCAAAGGTGCGATCTAAATGTGCATCTTTCTTACTACCTGTCTGAGTTAACAATCAGATGGACAGGTCAATGTCTGAGTGTCTCACCAAATCCCTGATTGAATCTGTCTCCCCACACAAACTCAGATGCCTCACCACTCACTAGGTCATGGAGAAACTCTGCTGTTACAATGAGAACTGTCTTTGCTATCACCTCTCCTCGTGCTTCCGCCTAATCCCCACTTCCCTTCATTAAATCCCAGCTGCCTCTAGTCCACCCACATGGACATGTTGAAGAGCATGGCAGGAGATTGGATTGAAACCGAGAGTTCAATTGACAGAATGAAAGAGGAAGAAGGAAATAAACGGTGAGTGTGGATCCCAGCGGATACAGACTCCAGGATTAATCCTTGTCGGCATTCCTGCAGTAATATGAGACAGCACTCCACTTTGAGAGTTAAACCCAGGAGGCAGGAGAGGGAGCCACTGAACATTAGCAGGTTTAGTTCAAACACACGAGGTTTGTTGAGTCAGTAACAGTGTGTTAGACATGGAGGTGAAGTGAGCAATGAGGGGAAATGTTACCACAAGCTGGCGATGGATAACTTTCATTGGAACAGGAGGAGGCCATTTAGCCCCTTGACTTTGCTCTGCCATTCATGATGATCACAGCTGATGTGTGACCTAACGTACAATTTTTGAAACCCTTTAATTTCATCAATAAACTCTTCTGCAACAGACAAGATCAGTATTGGAAAACTAAACATCTGCAAATGCTGGGAAATCAGAAATAAAAACAGAAATTGCTGGAAAAATTCAGTAGGACTAGCAGCATCTGTGGAGAGTGAACCTTTCAGGACCAGTGACCGGTCAGGTGACCAGCTGCAGCTGACCATTCTGCCGGATCTGGAACCCTCTCTGGAACAGGTTCTGGTGCGAAGGGAATGAGATTGTCAATAACAAATGAGAGAAACAGGAGGACGAGCTCAATCAGAATAAGGAATTCACTTACCCCTCCCAGTGGGACACTCACCGACACAGTCACACTGCGGAGAGGCCGCTCACCTGCCCCACGTATGGGAAGGGATTTACTCGATCTTACAATCTGCTGAGGTACCAGAGATGGAACACTGGATTTAGACCCTTCACCTGCTCAATGTGCGATAAAGGATTCATTCACATCTCTCACCAGCGGACACATCAGTGCATTCCCACTGGGGAGAGGCCATTCACCTGCTCAGTCTGTGGGAAAGCATTCACTCAGTCCTCTGACCTGCTGAAACACCAGCGAGCTCACTCTGGGGAACAGTCATTCACTTGTTCCCAGTGTGGGGGGAGTTTCACTCAAATGCAGCACCTTCGGAGTCCCCAGTCAGCTCACACAAGGGAGAGGCCATTCAGATACTCAGTGTGTGAGAATGGATTCAGTGATTCATCCTGTCCCCTGAGACCCCAGCGGGTTCACAATGGCTAGGAGCTGTTCACCCCTCTGTGTGACAAGGGATTTGCTGCGTCTTCAACACAATTGAGAGACCAGTGAGTGCTCACAGGAGAGTGGTCATCCACCTGCAGGACTCTGATTCTGATGTTACTGTCCATCAGAGTCAGGAGTGGACCTTGTACATGATGACACTGTTGGAGTATTGATGTTGTTGTTGTTAACCACATTAACTGGGCTGGAGTTGATTGAACTTACATTGCCACTTTCTAAACCTCAGGATGTCTCTCTGGGCAGGATGTCTCTACAAATATCAATGGGACAATGAGCAGGGATCATCTGTTTTGATTTAAATTGTGATTACAGCACGGCTGCTTCACAGCACTAGGTACTAGGTTGGAGTCCAGTCTTGGTCAATGTGGAGTTCCCCCATTCTCTCCATGATAGTGTGGGTCCCCCTCCAGGTGCTCTGGTTTCCTCCCACAGCCCAAAAATGTGCAGGTTACGTGGATCGGTCGTGCTACCTTGTCCACAATATCCAGGATTGTGCAGACTAGGTAGATCAGCCTTGGGAAATGCAGTATTTCAGGGATGGAGTGCAGTGGGTCGTATGTTCTTCGGGTAGTTGGTGGGGTTTTGACGGGCCAATGCTCTCCTTCCACACTGTCAGGATTCTATTATATGATTGAGGAAAAAGGCGACACAGCAGGGTGTCCTTGGAGGAGGAGTATGTGGTGTGTATCAATGCTCTTGATGCCTTTAGATAGAGGTGGGCACTGAAGGGGATATAGTGCTTTATCCCCACCGCTGCCCCCTCCCCACAACTCTACTTTGATTTAGTCCCTTCTCACTCGGTCACTTGTAAAGGTTTGCTTGGCCCGTAATGGGCTTTGTTTGGAAATATTCAATTGGTTACACAAATGGTTTACTGCTGGTGATTAGATGTCGAGATTAGAGTGGTGCTGGAAAAGCACAGCAGGTCAGGAGCCGGAAAAGCAACATTGTGGCAAAAGCCCTTTTCCAGCACCACTCTAATTCAGGCTCTGGTTTCCAGCATCTGCGGTCCTCACTTTTGCACTGTTGGTGATTATATGTTAACCAAAAGCAAAATGGCGTAATGATGATTTTGATGGTGGGAAGGTTGCTGTGATAATATTTCTGTGTCAGAGAAATGGGGAAAAAGAATGCATCACAGCTCACAGAACGAGATCTGAAAAACAGTTAAATCAAACCAAAGGTTAATACAGGGAGGGAATATTTCCATGGAGCTTGAGTAGCTGAAAAGTGAATAGACAAAATTTTGTTTTACAGAGGTTGAAAGTTTTAAATCTGTTATATTCAGACAGTTTAATTTATTTTCTTTAATTTTATTTGCTGTGCAAAAACTTTGACAACATTTTAAAAACAAAATTCTCAAACCTTGTGTTAAAGATAAATGTTAAATAAAATCCATCAAACCATCCCTCACTGAAAACTTATGTGGAAGTGCAATCTCCTGGATATTCCCTGCCTACTTCTTCCTACCCGGGCTCCATGGCTATGTACAAACCTGGGAGATAGCAGCAGGAGGAGACCATTCGGCCTTTCAATCCTGCCCCACCATTCAATGGGAAACAGCTGACCATCCAGCTCAGTCTCCTGTTCCTGCTGTGCTCCAATCCCCTGTCATGACTTTACCTCGAAGAACTATATCTAAGTCCTCCTTTGGTTTCACTGCCTTTTGTCCCAGTGATGTTGCTGTGTTACTGTGTGGGTGTAGGCGGGGTAATGTGATGGTGCTGCCTCCTGGAGGATACACTCAGCATCCCTCTTCATCCTGCAGTAACATCAACTGGGTTTCAGCAACTAGAGATAGAAACCATTTCCAGGATATGGGCATCACTGGCTCAGCCAGCATTTATTCCCCATCTTGTTACCCTTGAGAATATGGTAGTGAGCTGTTGTCTGGTACCATTCACAGACCGACAATGCTGGGAGGGAGAGTGTTGCTGGATTTTGGCCGAGTGATTCTCTATCTTTGGTTTTTCAAATGCTGGTTAACATAATCACAAATTGCACATGAGTTTGAGATTTCAGTCTGCAAATCTTCACCATCTAGCGCCCTGTATAAAGGAATATGTACAGGTTAGAAATTCAGAGCAGACAATTCTAGTTTCTCTGTCTTATCTTTTCCCCTTTCTTTCTGCAAAGCTGTAACCCTCCAGCCCACTTACTCTCTCCCACCATTCTGACTCTGCTACCCACTAATGTACCCACCCCCATTCTCATGGAGTTGCTGATAAACAGATCCATGCCACCACTTCCTGTCCTGGTTAGACTCTGCACCCTTTCTGGGTTCATTTCCTTTCCCTTCAGTTACCGCAAGTCAATAATGTAACAGCAGAATGAAACAAAAGGAAACAGAAAGGGAGGTAGCAGATCCTGGACAGAAGAGGAACATTCAGTCTGGGAGAATGGGTCAGATCCTTCTTTGTTTCCCATTGGTCGATGCCCAGTGTTATGACGAGTTAGGGATGGCCTTTGGCCCCACATGGGTGGAATGACACTTTGACCTCCCGCCCCCCAACCGATACGTTCCTCCTCCAGCCAATCACAGTGTGAAGTACTTTCCGCTAGTTACCCCAAAGCACATGCTCCAAAATCGGCCCACATTCTGTACATTTACAGTGCCAGGCTTCCCCACACACGTGTGGTCCCCGCCTCAGGGATTGTGGGAGTTGTAGTCCCATTGAAGCCACTGGAGCCGTGTCTCTGGAAAGTGAATGAAATATGTGGGGTGGAAGGTGTTGTGTATAGGATCCCCATTCAGACACACAGGACATATGGGCTGTCACTGGGTTTTACTGAGACACCTGCTTCCACAACCTGATTTCTGATGTAAAGAACACAGATTCAGCCAATTGCAGGGCGGGGAGGTTAATAAGGGGGAGCAGATTTTAAGCAGAGGTGGCTCAGTGGTTAGCACTGCTACCTCACAGCGTCAGGGAGCCGGGTTTGATTCCAGCCTTAGGTGACTGTGTGGAGGTTACACATTCTCCCCATGTCTGCGTGGGTTTCCTCTGGGTGCTCCAGTTTCCTCCCACAGTCCAAATATGTGCAGGTTAGGTGAATTGGCCAAACTAAATTGCCCACAGTGCCCATGTATGTGCCGGTTAGGCCATTAACCATGGGAAATGCAGGGTCACAGGGAATGGGTGGGTCTGAATGGGATGCTCATCATAGGGCTGGTGTGGACTCGATGGATGAATACCCTGTTTCTGTACAATAGGGACTCTATTCTATTCTCAGGAAGAAGAATGTACTTGTCTCAATGAGCTGTGAATCTGTGGAATTCCCTATTGAAAATGCGATGGATGCCAGGACAATGAGCACATTTAATGAAGAGATATTGATGTTGAATTTGTAATGAGTTGAAGGGTGAGAGAGAGCAGGTGGGAAAATCCAGTTGGGACCGAGGTGAGCTCAGTCATCATCGAAAGGCTACATTGCCTCTCCTGTGCCCAGTGCTCATCTTCTTACGGTAATAACTGGAAAGCTGAATCCAAAACTCACCCACTTCACCAAAGGAGATTTTCGGAAAATGCAGGATAATCAGGTGGATAAGTGTTCCAAACTTAGACAGTGAGGAAGCATGTAGGAGATAATGGTTTTGCAATTTTAACCTCAGGGGAGACATGATTTATGATTTTAGACTGTGTAGTACATTCACACCGTCCAGAACGGTCTTGTGGGCGGCACGGTGGCACAGTGGCACCGTGGTTAGCACTGCTGCCTCACAGCGCCAGAGACCCGGGTTCAATTCCCGACTCAGGCGACTGACTGTGTGGAGTTTGCACGTTCTCCCCGTGTCTGCGTGGGTTTCCTCCGGGTGCTCCGGTTTCCTCCCACAGTCCAAAGATGTGTGGGTCAGGTGAATTGGCCATGCTAAATTGCCCGTAGTGTTAGGTAAGGGGTGAATGTGGGGGTATGGGTGGGTTGCGCTTCGGCGGGTCGGTGTGGACTTGTTGGGCCGAAGGGCCTGTTTCCACACTGTAAGTAATCTAATCTAATCATTTCAGAATACTCTGTTGTGAATATCTATCCTGTACTTTATTATAAAGTTAAGGTCACTGATAATGAAAACCAAAACACCCAGGAAACATCCCCTCACCTTGTAATCTGATAAAGGACTTGTGATAAGTAAGGATGAATTTAGAATACAGATGGAAAAGCGGGAAGATTAAATCCAGTCCCAAGATCCTGTGCTTAATCAAAGGAGACTACAATAGGATGAGACAGGAGTTGGCTAATGTAAACTGGAAGCAAAGAGTTTACGATGGGGTAGTTGACGGCCAGTGGAGAAATATCAAAGCAATTTTTCAAAGTGTTTAGCAAAAGTTTATATCAGTGAAAAGGAAGGACTGTAGGAAAAGGAGTAATCTTCTATGAGTGGCTAAAGAAATAAGGGAGTCTATCAAATTGTAATAGAAGGCATACAAATTGGCAATGATCAGCGAGAAACTAGGAGATTAGAAAAACTTTAAAGATCAACAGAAAGCTAGATGGGATTGGGGATAAAAAGTGAAGAGTAGCTTACCCGAGAGCCAGAATAGCAGTTGATACTGCTAGAGGGGAAGATGTGGCCTCTGTAATTAGATTAGATTACTTACAGTGTGGAAACAGGCCCTTCGGCCCAACAAGTCCACACCGACCCACCAAAGCGTAACGCACCCAGAAACATTCTCCTGCATTTACCCCTTCACCTAAGGCACAGAGTCGCCAGAGGAGGAAATTGAACCCGGGACTCTGGCGCTGTAAAGCAGTAGTGCTAACCACTGTGCCACCGTGCCGCCCACGAATTATTGGAGTACTTAACTGAAGAATTCTGTCATCGTAGAGATAGACCTGATAAAGTTAAAAATTACGCCGTGCTCGGAAAGCTGGTGCTTCCAAAAAAAAACCTGTTGGATTATAATCTGGTGCTGTGAGATTTATAACTTTGTCTACCCCACTCCAACACCGTCTCCTCCACATCAGAACCCTGACAGACAATCCCACTGAAACTGAAGCGCCTGTCAGGTACTGAAGTGAGCCACGGGGGAGTGTGGGGGAGGGGGGAGGGGTGCGATGTTAAAACAATGTGCTGAAATGGACTAGACTTTATAAACTGCCGTTGCCATGGAGATAATCCTGATAAACAGCCTCCATTCAAAGCTACAAACTTTGCTAACATGGACTTGGCTGTGTCGCAGTAATTTTTCCAGACGCATTGACATTTGAAATATTATCCACGGACAGAATACACACCTTTCCTTCCAGATGAAAAGACCAATGATATTCGGATCAGTAACCATCAGGTCTGAACATGAAGCTCAATTTGAATTTTTCATCCACAAATCCACCCTTTCAGTGCCCTACAACAGAGAAAACAACTCACCACTGTTAATACAGGACGGAACTTTATAAGATAATGATAGTATTAAATTGTAGTTTCCTTGTTCTCCCCCCAAAGCTTTAAATCTCAGTCTCACAATTTCTCTCTCTTGTTAACTGAAGACCAAACCAATCTCCTCACTCCTTCCCTCCACACCCAGTTTTCACAATCTCTCTCCTCTCCTTGAATTCAGTTACCTAGCTCTTGTCTGCAGACTAAGAACCAAATCAATGATTCTGACTCTGAGCCTCCCGGGTGTTGGTGAATCCTGCCCCCAGGTCCCCAGGTTTCCTTCCTGGTCGGAATCACATTGGGGAAAAATCAATCTGGAACCTCTCATTTATATTCCCCACCTCCACCCTCTGATGAGAACCATCCTGCACACACTGCATCCTGCACACTGGCAAAATCATATCTGGTTGAACTGAAATGAAGCAAGTTAGAACTCGCATTGCAGGCCCATCCTTGTCCCTTTCCATAACAATCCTGAATTTTCACAAAATGTGTTCTGATAACTTTCTGCAAAATCCTCCCCCATTCATACTTTGACCACTCAACAGGATACCAGGAGCGGGGCTATTCCCCGGGTCCTGTTCCCAGAGGAGGAAGATAAGGAGCTGCCAATGATAGATTAATCCCACACACCCATAGCCTCCCTCCCTGGCACTGACCCGCGCTGTGGCCAATTGCCCAGCACTGCGCCTGTGCATTGGTCTCCCCTCCGATAGCACATGCTCGAGATCACACAGGAGCCCGGGTGATTGACAGCAGCTGCTGCCCAATAGAGTGGAGGAGGCGGGGCTGGAGGACTGGGACAATGGGATTGTAAACAATGAATGAACGAGGAGGGACACGGGGAATGGACAGGTCAGTGAGGGACAGGAGCAGTGCAGCTGCAGGAGGGGATCCTGGACAAACTGAGCAATGGGAGAGGCTGACAGGAGAGAAACTACAGGAAGGTTCTGTTTGGAGGCTCAGGCAGGGACAGCTGGGAGACAGTATGGCCTGGTGGCTTGGGCACGTTTTCTAATCATCCTCTTCAAAGATGGTGTTACTCAACTCTGAACCAGATCCTCCTGGTCCAGAGGCAAGGACACTACCACCATTTTTTTGGTGGGCCAGTGGAAAGAAGGGAAGATGTTCTCAATCTCACGCACATGGAAACTCCATGAGCTCCTCCCATTTACTGTCTATGGTGGGGATGGAGGAGACAGAGCAGTTGGGAGTGGGTTAGGGATATAGGGACTGCCTTTCCAAAGGAACTCACCGGTGTTGGTGATATTAACAAGAATCAACACAGTCACTAACACAAAGCTGGTGTATGTGAACTTTATCCAGAATATGAACACCCATAACTTGGTGACGCAGACCCCAGTGTATAGAGTTAAGTCCTGTATATTATTAACAGCTTTGTTTGTGAGACATCACATCTCATGAACTTGAGTCAGTTTTTGAAGAAGTAACAAAAATGATTGATGAGGGCAGAGCTGTGGTCATGATCTACATGGCCTTCAGTCAGGCGTTTGACAAGATTCCCGATGGGAGACTGGTTAGCAAGGTTAGATTTCATGGAATACAGGGAGAACTAGCCATTTGGATACAGATCTGGCTCAAAGGTCGAAGGAGGAGGACGGTGGTTGAGGGGTGCTTTTCAGGCTGGAGGCCTGTGACCAGTGGAGTGTCACAAGGATCGGTGCTGGATCCACTACTTTTTGTCATTTATATCATTGACTTGGATGTGAACATAAGAGGTATTGTTAGGAAGTTTGCAGATGACACCAAAATTGGAGTTGGAGTGGACAGTGAAAAAGATTACCTCAGAGTACGAGGCACGTGGATCACATGGGCAAATGGGCTGAGGAGTTCAGTTTAGAAAAAAATGTGAGGTGCTGCATTTTGGAAAAGCAAACCTTAGCGGGACGTATAGAGTTAATAGTAAGTTCCTGAGGAGTGCTGCTAAACAAAGAGACCTTGTTCTGCAGCTTCATAGTTCCTTGAAAGTAAAGTCGCAGGTAGATAAGATAGTGAAGGCGGCAGTTGGTCTGCTTGCCTTTATTGGTCAGAGTGTTTAGTATAGGGGTCGGGAGGTCATAATGTGGCTGGACAGGACATTGATTAGGCAGCTTTTGGAATATTCCATGCAATTCTGGTCTTCCGATCAGAAGTATGTTCTCAAACTTGAAATGGTCAGAAAGGTATTACAAGGATGTTGCCAGGAGTTTTACCTGGAGTGTCGGAGGCTGAGGGGTGACCTTATAGAGATTTATAAAATCACGCCGGACATGGGTAGGTTAAATAGACAAGGTCTTTTCCCTGTGGTGGGGGAGTACAGACCTAGGGAATAGGGAGATGAGGGAAGGCAGGGATGGGGTGGCAGAGGGTGGGGAGACAGAGAGGCTGGCGGGATAGAGAGGGATGGCACAGAGAAGGGGGAAGAGAGAGATGGGGAACAGACAGTGGGGACAGAGGAAGCAACGGGGATAGGCGCGGGGAGGGGGCAGACAGACAGATGGGGGACAGACAGACAGGGGGAGACGGGGGAACAAACAGACAGGGGAGACAGGCAGAGAGGGGGAAGATGGAGAGAATTTTTACAGATCAAAATTCAACCCTGTTGCTGTTTTCTCTCCATCCCCTTCAATCCCTCTGAAGGACTCAGAACAACTGCATAGTTCCTGCCAAGTAGCGTTTCAGGGAGATCATTTGTTGGCATTTGGGATGGTGACCATTATTGGTCAGAGCACTGATTAATAAATGGACCGGGCTTAATTCCACTGTCTGTGTGGTGTTCGCATATTCTCCCAGTGTGTGTCTGCGTGGCCTTCCTCTGGGTGCTCTGGTTTCCTCCCTCAATCCAAACTCTTGCAGATAAGGTGGATTCGCTGTGGCAAATGAGAGGTTACATGGTTAGGGTGGGATGCTGTTCCGTTGATTGGTATGGTCTCATGGGCCGAATGGCCTGTTTTCACACTGTAGGGATTCTGTCACTGAGTATAGAAGTTAGGAGGTCATGTTGCGGCTGTATAGGGCATTGGTGAGGACAATTTTAGAATACTACATTCAATTCTAGTCTCCCTGATTTCAGAAAGATGTTACCACAATAAACTCAACCTCAATGACAAGTTCCTGGGAAATGTTGATAAATAAACAGACCGTGCAGTATGAGTTGATAGTTCCTTGAAAGTGGGGTTGAAGGTAGACAGGTCGGTGAAGGTGGTGTGCCGTATGCTAGCTGTTATTGGGCAGAGCACTGAGGATAGGAGTTGGGAGATCATGTTTCGGTTGCACAGTTTATTGGCTCGGTCACTTTTGGATTTTCCTTAGTGCTTTCAATTCCAGTCTCCCTGCTATAGGGTGGATGTTGGGAAACTTGAAAGAATTCGGAAAAGATTTACAAGGGTGTTGCGAGTATTGGAAAATTAGAACCATCGGGAGAGGCTGAATAGGCTGAGGCTATTTTCCCTGGATCACTGGACGCTTGAGGTGGCATTGTAGAACTTTATAAAATTATGAGGAGCAACGATAGGGTGACTAGTCATGGTTTCTTTTTTACCCCAGGATATGGGAATCTAAGAGTAGAGAGCATAGGTTTAACATGAGAGGGGAAAGACTTCAAAGGGATTTGGAGGCTTTGGGGAGGGTGAAAACAGGTTTACCAGGATGTTGTCTGGATTGGGAGAGGTTGGAAAAACTTGGATTTTTATCTTTGGCAAGTCAGTAGCTGGGGGGTAACCCGAGAGGCACAGACAGAGTGAATAATGTGAATCTTTTCTCCAAGGTGGAAGTCACAAATTCTAGAGCCACACATTTAAGAGGAGAGGAGGCAGTTTAAAGGAATGAAAACCAAAACAACTGCAGATGCTGTAAACCAGGAAGAGAAACAGAAGTTTCTGAAACAGCTCAGCAGGTCCAGCAGCATCTGTGAAAAGAAATTAGAGTTAACGTTTCTGAGGAAGGGTGACCAGTCCCGAAACAGTAACTGATTTTTCTTCACAGATGCTGCATGACCTGCTGGGCATTTCCAACAATATCTGTGCAGGTTTAAAGGGAGATATGTCAGACAAGTTTCTTAAGCAGAAGGTGGTAGTTGACTAGAATGTACTCTCCTGGAAGATGGTAAAAGCAGAAACAATCACAACGTTTTTGAGGCGTTTGGGCAGACACATAAGCAGGCATGGGGTGGCATTGCTGAACAAAGACACCTCGGAGTGCAGATTCATAGCTTCTTGAAAGTGGAGTCGCAGGTAGATAGAATAGTGAAGGCAGCGTTTGGTATGATTTTCCTTATTGGCCAGAGCATTGAGTACAGGAGTTAGGAGATCATATTGCGGTGCACGGGACATTGCTTAGGCCACTATTGGAATAGTCCATACAATTCTGGTTGCCTTCCTATCAAAACAATATTGTGAAACTTGAAAGGGGTCAGAAAAGAATTTCAAGGATGTTGCCAGGACTGGAGGATTCGAGCTACCGGGAGAAGTTGAGTAGGCTGTGTTCCCTGGAGCGTCAGAGACTGATGAGTGACCTTATCAAGGTTTGCAAAATCATGAGGGGCATGGATAGGGGAAATACACAAGTTCAGATGGTTGGCATAGTCTTATGGGCCAAATGGCCTGCTTCCACACTGTAGGGATTTGGTCACTGAGTATAGGAGTTAGCTGAAGTTGTGGCTGTACTGGGCATTGGTGAGGCCAGTTTTAGAATACTACATTCAATTCTATTCTCCCTGATTTCAGAAAAATGTTACCACAATAGGACTCAACCTCATCATGACAAGTTCCTGGGAAGTGTGCACAAACAAATATAAGGAATTATTAACTCACTGCACAGTGTAAGTGGGGTTGAAGGTAGACAGGTCGGTGAAGGTGGTGTTTGGTATGCTAGCTATTATTGGGCAGTACATTGAGGATAGGAGTTGGGAGATCATGGTTCGGTTGGACAGTATATTAGCTCGGCCACTTTTGGAATCCCCAGACTGCTTTCCATTCTGGTCTCCCTGCAACAGGAAAGATGTTGGGAAACCTGAACAAGTTCAGCAAAGATCTGCAAGGGTGTTTCCAGTATTGGAACATTTGAACCATAGGGAGGGGCTGAGGCTATTTTCCCTGGAGCAGGAGATGCGTGGGATGGCTTTATACATCTTTATAAAGTTGTGAGGAGCAACAACAGGGTGACGGGTCAGTTTCTTTATTCCCAGGATAGGGGAGTCCAAAAGCAGAGGGCATAGGTTTACGTGAGAGGGGAAAGACTTCAAGGGGACCGTAGGGACAACTTGCTTGGTACATGTATAAATGAGCTGGTTGGCATGGACAATTAGGACAGAGGGTCTGTTTCCATTCTGTACATCTCTATGACTCTGTTTCACAAAACTTGAGGAGGGTTTCACAAAATATCTGCAAGGTTATTGTTCGGACTGTGGAGTTAAAGGGAAAGGCTGAATAAGCTGGGGCTTTTTCCCCAGAGCGTCAGAGACTGACGGGTTACCTTACGGAGAAGCACAGACAGGGTGAATAGCCAAGGTCTTTGTTTCTACCCAGTGTCAGGGAGTTCAAAACTATAGGGCATTGGGTTTTTAGGTGAGAGGGGAAAGGTTTCAAATGGACCTGAGGGCCAAACGGTTCGCTCAGAGGTTGGTGAGCGTATGGAATGAGATGCTTTAGGAATGATGAACACAGGCCAAATTAAATTTAAAAGGCGACTGGAGGGGGACATGAACAGAAAGTGTTCATGGGTGATATAGGCCAACTCTCCCAAATGGAGCTGGATCAGGTTAGGATATCTGGTCGACATGGATGAGTTGGACTGAAGGGCCTGTTTCCGTGCTGGATAACTCTCTGACTCGAAGTGCCTCAGCAAAATGGTGGAAATCCACAATTAAAACAAAACCTGCTGGAGATCCTCAGTGGGTCTGGCAGCCCCGGAAATGGTGACAGATGCAGGAAACATTGCAGCTTTGAAGTAGTGTTGAGATGATCACACCAAGCTCTACAATATCGATTACATGCTGAGTGCCAGAACATGGGACGAGAATAAATAGGTATTTGATGACCAGCATGAATACGATGGGGTTGGAAAGCTGACGTTCTGGGTCAGGATTATTCATCAGGACTGACAAAGGGTCCCGACCCAAAACATCAACTTTCCTGCTCCTCTGATACTGCCTGACCTGCTGCACTTCCCCAGGTCCACATTGTATAGACTCGGACTTCCAGCAATGCCCACATCTTATCCATCCTGGTCATTGTGTTCAGGTCAGGCAGCATCAGTAGTGCTTGGTGTGTCCATCTCAACACTTCTTCAAGTGCACGATCTACCTGTGCCTCTACTTTCGAGGAATTATGAATCTGCACTGCAAGGTCTCTTTGTTCAGCAACACTCCCCAGGCCTAACCATGATGTGTATCAGTCCTGCTAAGCTTTGCTTTTCCAAAATGCAGCACCTTGCATTTATCTAAATTAAACTCCATCTGCCACTCCTCAGCCCATTTGCCCATCTGATCAAGATCCCATTGTAATCCGAGGTAATATACTCCATTGTCCGCTACGCATACAATTTTGGTTTCATCTGCCAACTTACTAACTATACCTACTATGTTCACATCCAAATCATTGATATAAATCACAAAAAGCAGAGGGCCCAGCACCGATCCTTGTGGCACTTCACTGATCACAGGCCTCCAGTCCAAAAACAATCTTCCACCACCACCCTCTGTCTTCTAACTTTGAGCCTGTTCTGTATCCAAATGGCTAGTTCTCCCTGTATTCTGTGAGATCTCACCTTGCTAATCAATCTCCCATGGGGAACCTTACCAAAAGCCTTACTGAAGTCCATAGAGATCACATCTACCACTCTGCCCTCTTCAATCCTCTGTTAATTCTTCAAAAACAGCTCAATCAAGTACGAGACACGTGATTTCCCACACACAAAGCCATGCCGACTATCCCTAATCACACAACATAGACAAGTACAGCACAGAACAGGCCCTTACGTCCACGATGTTATACCGAGATTTAATCCTAATGTAAAACACAGTAACTTAACCTACGCACCCCTCAACTCACTGCTATCTATGTGCATGTCTTGTCCCCAATGACTTCGCTGCCACCACCACCACTGGTAACGCATTCCATGCATTCACAACTCTGTGTAAAAAACCTACCTCGGACGTGTCCTGAATACCTTCCTCCTAATATCTTCATAGTATGACTTCTCAAACAAGTCAATCCTGCCCTGGGGAAAAGTCTCTGTACACCTGTATGAGGTCTCCTCTCTTCCTCTTTTTCTCCAGAGAGAAAAGTCTGAGCTTATTCAAACTTTCTTCTTACAGGAAGCCCTCCAGTCCAGGAAGCATGCTAGTAAACCTTTTTGCACCCTCTCCAAAGCCTCTGTACATTTCCTATAGTAGTGAGACCAGGACTGGACACAAAATTCCAAGTGTGGTCTCACCTGTGACTTGTAGAGCTGTAGAAAAACCTCATGGCTTTTAAACTCTATCCCCTGATAATGAAAGCCAAAAAAAAACATTTGCTTTATTAACAACCCTATCCACTTGGTTGGCAACTTTGAGGGATTTATGTACTTGCACACCCAGATCCCTCTGTTCCTCCACACTGCCAAGAATCCTGTCTTTAATCCTATATTCAGCATTCAAGTTCCCATTTATCCAGGTTGAACTCCATCTGCCATTTCTCAGCCCAGCTCTGCATCCTGTCTATGTTACACTGCAGCCTGCAGTAGCCCTCTATATTATCAACGACACTTCCAATCTTTGTGTCATCGGCAAATTTACTAACCCAACCATCAACCTCCTCATCCAAGTCATTTATAAATCCTACAGAGACCCAAGAACAGAGCTCTGCGGGACCCCACTCAACACTATCCTCCAGACAGAATACTTTCCATCGACAACCACTCTCTGCCTTCTGTCAGCCAGCCAATTCTGAGTCCGGATAGCCAAATCTCCGTGTGTCCCATACTTCCTGACTTTATGGATGAACCTACCATGGGGAACCCTAACAAATGCCTTGCTGAAATCCATTTATAACACATCCACTGCTCTACAGTCATCGACCTGTCTTGATACCTCCTCAAAGAACTCAATAATCACACTATGCTTTGACAAACTGTCATAAATTCTATCCCTCAGAATTATTTCCACAACTTTGCTAACAGATGTAATTGCCACCAATTTCCCTATTTCCCTTCTTGAAAAGAGGAACAACATTCGCCTCCTTCTAATTCTCCGGTACGACTCCTGTAGAGTGAGGAGGCAAACGTCCTCGCCAGCGGCTTAGCAACCTCCTTTCTCGCTTCCTGGAGCAGCCGAGGATAAATCTGGTCTGGCCATGGGGACATATCAATCTTGATGTTTTCCAAAATTTCCAGCGCATCAATTTCATCAATCTTGATCTGTCCTTGCTTTTCTAAATACGTGTAAATGCTGGCCCTCAGGGTTCCCTCCAACAACTTGTCTAGCACCGACGTCAGGGTCACGCGTCTGTAGTTCCCGGGCTTGTCCAAACCGCCTTCCTTAAACAGGAGCACCCCATTAACCAACCCCCAGTCTCCTGGCTCCTCAGCTGTGACTATCAATAATACAAAACTCTCAGCAAGGGGCCCAGCAATCACTTCCCTAGCTTCCTACAGAATTTTAGGGTACACCTGATCAGATCCTGGGCATTTATCCACCTTTATGCGTTTCAAGGTATCCAGTACCACCTTTTGTGTAATATGGACATTGTCAAGGTGTCACCATCTATTTCCCGACATTCTATAACTCCCATGTCCTTCTCCACAGTAAACAATGATGCCAACTACTCGTTTAGTCTCTCCCCCACCCCACCCCCACCGTATTACCGACAGCTCCACACATAGGCCACGTTGCTGATCTTTTGAGGAGCCCTAATCTCTTTCTAGTTCTCTATCGATATATGGGTCCACATGTTTTCCCTCTTAGAATCCCATTCCCCTACCCTTTTTACTCTACATATACCCCTGACTAATTCACTAAACCCAATCATCCCTGAACACGATGGGCAATTTAGCACGGCCAGTTCACCTACTCTGTATATCTGTGGTTTGTGGGAAGAAAGGGGAGCACCTGGAGGAACCCACGCTGACACGGGGAGGAATATCCAAACTCCACATGGACAGCCACCTAATACAGGAATTGAACCTGTGTCCCTGGTGCTGTGAGGCAGCCCTGCTAGCCATTGAGCCACTGTGCCACCCTGAAATTGTAATTGCATTCACAGCTACCTCTGCAAATATATTCCACACGTGAACCACTTTCTATGCAAAAATAAAATCCCAAACGTCGTTTTAAAGCTTTCCTCCTCTCACTTTAAAATGTCTGTACCCAGTCTTGAATCGCAATCCCTCCTGGAAAGGGCACCTGTTGTTCACATTACTGATATAAAATCCTGAAGACTAAATCTCTAATAATGTCACCCCTCAGCCTCCTATGCTCTGGTGAAAGAAGTCACAGCCTATCCAGACTCTGCTTAAAATTCAAACCATCCATTCCCATTAACCCACTGGTAAAACTCTTCTGAACCCGCTCCAGTTTAAAAATACCCTTCCCAAAAGTGGGCTATCCACCCCCACCACACTCACTAAACCATTTATAATAGTTGTTAACCTTAAATAGTTACCTATTAGTACATTTAAATAGTCTAATACTAGCTGGAAAATGAGTAAAGGGAAGGGAACAGGCGGCTCTAAGAAAGCAGGGACCCCTCCCCCACCCTCTCCCTCTTCATCTGCAACAAAGGTGTCTTCAGCTGCTTCAGGAGATTTTTCCAATGAAGATGAGCTTTGAGGAGATGTTTGCCAGGTGGGAGGCGAAGATTGATGCTTTTATCGATGAGTCTCGGCAGAGCAGAGAAGCACTATCAGCCGAGCTGCAGAAGCAGGGCAGAACCATTCAGGAATTGGAGTGCCGAGTCAGAAAGGTGGAGTCGAAGGCCGCAGCCTCAGAGACTGGGATAAAATCAACAGCCGACCACATCCGCTTTCTCGAGAATCGAGTCCAGAACCTAGAAAACCACATTGATGACCTCGAAAATCGATGTCGTAGAAAAAAATATTCGGTTGTTGGGCCAGCCCGAGCAGGAAGAGGGAGGTCAGCTGACAGCATTCTTAGAGCATTGGCTGCCACAACTTTTAAATCTGCATAATGGATCAGGCCAGGTAGGGGTAGAATGGGCCTACCGGGTCACAGTACGTGGGCCTGGCTCAACCCAGCGCCCACACCCGGTCCTGTTCCAGCTGCAGAGCTATAGGGAGAGGCAGATGCTCCTGGAAGCCTCAAGAAATCTGGGAAAAGATCCCCAAGCTATGACCCACAAAGGATCCAGGATCATGCTGTTCCAGGACTTCTCCCCAGCTTTGGTCCGAAAGAGGAAGGCATTCGATGAGGGGAAGAAGCGTTTAAGGGACTTAAATATCCAGTACTTCTTACGATATCCAGCGACGCTACGCCTTAGCCACGAAGGATCCATATAGAACTTCGGATCACCGGAGAAGGCTCAGGAATTCTTGGACTCTCTTAAATAAACTGTAAGAGATTGTGGACGCTGGTCTGCCTTTCCCATTATTTTGGTTTACATCACTTCATCTTTTCTTATCTTTCCCCCTATGTGTGTATGTGTGTGTGTGTGTGTGTGTGTGTGTGTGTGTGTGTGTGTGTGTGTGTGTGTGTGTGTGTGTGTATATATATATATATATATATATATATATAGGGGCGTTTGGTTAATGTTGATGGGGAGAGGTGGTTACCTTATTCTATTTTACTTCTGTTTTTAGGAGCGGGGTTGTTTTTCTTTCCCCTGTTATTTTGTGGTATTATATTTAAGTATTACATGTTGAGATTGTAATCTTATAGTTATATATGGTATTAATATTCCCAAATATATTTAGATGTGGGTGTGGGTGGGGGTGGGGTGTTCACTGTTACCTCTAGCTTTATATTATATTTGAATTCTCCTCATTTTATTGAGGAACACCTGGGTCAAGGGTGGGGCACTGGTTGGAAGAGGGTAAGATGGACTGTGGGAGAGGAAGTGACGCTTCCTGGGAACAAGGGAGAAAATCTCCAATTCGGAATGTTTTATATTTTTTATACTTAGAAAGAGTTTTTTGTTATATTGTTTTGAGTGTATCAGAGAATCTTTACTTTTGTAAATCTTGTATGCTCCATGCTCGGGATGTCCTAGATAGGGTTTCCCCTCCCGAGGGGTCTCGGATCTGTCCAGATGATTATGGCTGAACAGTCGGTTAAGTGGTGCACCTGAAATGTCAGGGGGAGTAATTCGCCAGTTAAAAGGAAGAAAATATTATCAAATCTTAAGAAGGAGAGAGTTGATATAGCTCTCCTACAGGAGACACACCTGTCGGATAAAGAACACTTAAAATTACGACAGGGCGGATTTGATCAGGCCTTTTTTTTCCTCTTTTAATTCAAAAAGCAGGGGAATCGTTATCCTTGTCCGGAAGAACTTCCCTTTGAAAATTCTAAATCAGATAAAAGATGAATCTGGACGATATATTTTGATTAAAGCCCTCATAAATGGAGAGGAATATGGGATCTTAAATGTATACTGCCCCCCGGCACACCCCTTTAAATTCATAACGGAAGCTTTTTCAAAACTGATGGCCTTTGGTGCCCGTCATACAATTATAGGGAGAGACTTTAATTGTATTATGGATCCGGAAATAGACAGGATTCCCAAGAGTGCCGCTGGAGTATCTCCCAGATCTAGACAACTGGCGGACCTGAATAAAGAATTAGGATTGGTAGATGTATGGAGATGTCTCCATCCACAGGGTAGAGATTTTTCTTTCTACTCTAATCCACATAAATGTCACACAAGAATTGATATGTTTTTTGCCCCATCGATTTTTCTAAACTCTATAGCAACCTGTAAAATAGGTACTATAGCAATCTCTGACCATGCCGCTGTATACATGGAAACTAAGGTAAAGAACAATGGGACATCTGCTCGGCATTGGCGTATGGACCCCTTCCTGATAAAATATAGCAAATTTTTAAAGTACTTCTCCCAAGAACTTAAAACTTTTTTAGAAATTAATACTGGTACGGCTAGCAATCCGTCAATGATGTGGGAGACCATCAAAGCTTATGCACGAGGTTTGATCATCTCCTATTCAGCGACCCAGAGGAAAATGAAGGGAAAGCAACAGCGTCTGCTCGAAGCTCGCCTAAAAGCAGCCGAAACAGCATACGCTGATAGACCTTCTATCACAAAATTGCAGAGGATTACAAGCTCTTAGGACAGCTTTAAACACCGCGCTTACTCAAACGGCTAAAAGGGAAATATTATTTGCGAAACAAAGATTATATGAATATGGCGACAAACCGGGTAGATACTTAGCATTTCTTGCAAAGAAAAAGAAAGCCCCTCAAACTATTCCGACCATCAAGGAAAGTACAGGTACCCTGACTCATGATCATAAAAAGATCAATGCGACCTTTAAAGAATTTTATTCTGAACTATATAGATCGCAGGACTGTGAAGATAGGATTAGGAGGATGCAGTCATTTTTAAAAAATTTGACCTTCCCGGGCCTGACTCCGGAACAGGTGTCGGCCCTAAATACCCCTTTAACAGTCCAAGAAATACTTGAGGCAATTAGGCAACTTCAGAGCGGAAAAGCACCGGGCCCGGATGGTTTTCAAGCTGAATTCTATAAAGAATTTACAGGAATATTGGTTGACCCACTTATGGATATGTATAATTTTGCGCATAGTCAGGTCTGTCTCCCGCCCACACTGAAAGAAGCAAATATTTCTCTTATCCTCAAAAAAGGAAAAGACCCAGAAGATTGTGCATCTTACAGACCAATATCCTTACTAAATGTAGACTTTAAAATTCTCTCAAAAATGTTAGCACTAAGACTAGAAAGGGTACTGCCATATATTATAAAGGAGGACCAGACGGGATTTATTAAGGGCCACAGATCATCCAATAATATCAGAAGGGTCTTGAATATGATCCAAGCCTGTCATCAGGGAAAGATACCAGGAGTAGTAATTTCATTGGATGTGGAAAAGGCATTTGATAGGGTTGAATGGTCATATTTATTTTACACATTGGAAAGGTTTGGCGTTGGACAGGTGTTTACCAAATGGGTTTCAACATTGTATAATGACCCCAAAGCAGCTGTTATTACTAATGGGTTAAGATCGGATGGCTTCAGTGTGGGTAGGGGCTGCCGTCAAGGATGTCCTCTCTCACCATTGTTGTTTACGCTGATAATCGAACCATTAGCAGAAGCCATCCGGACTGATCCTAATATAACGGCCCCGAGGATTGGTACAGGTAAACACAAAATTACCCTCTATGCAGATGACGTTCTCTTATTCCTCAGTAATCCTTTAATGTCAGTGCCTCGTCTAATTCAAGTTATTAATACATTTAATGCATTCTCAGGCTATAAAATTAATTTTTCAAAATCGGAAGCCATGCCAATGGGTGGTCTGGCTATGATACGCCACTTAATGGACGGATCCCCTTTTCCCTTCCGTTGGTCCCTGGAGGGCTTCTTATATTTAGGTATTTTTATCACGCCAGTATTTGATCAGCTGTATAGGGCTAATTTTGTACAATTAATGGAAAGGATAAGGCAGGACCTCCAGCGATGGAGAGACCTTCCGATTTCCTGGCTAGGGAGAATAGCATTAATTAAAATGAATGTTCTGCCCCGTCTCTTATATCCTATGAGAATGCTCCCGCTGATGCTGCCAAGGCTATCCCTACGTAAATTATATGGCTGGTTGGGCTCCTTTATTTGGAACCATAGACGGCCCCTTATTAAGCTGAAGAAGCATCAGCTTCCACAGGCAAGGGGAGGACTGGACTTCCCAGACTTTAGGAAATATCAGTTAAGCTCCCTACTAAGTTACATAGCTGATTGGGTTTCATCTGATCCACAATCAATTTGGCTGGATATCGAAGCCTCCCAAGTAAAATACCCACTTATTAACCTTTTATTTTCAGATAAGAGGAAAATCATTACAGACCACTGTAAAAATCCCATAATATTAAACACAATTAAGGCCTGGAATATAATGCGGCAAAATGAGGGTAACTCACATAAAACATCCCCCCATGCACTAATAGTAGGCGCATGGGGATTCCAACCGGGGATTACAGATGCCACCTTTAAACTCTGGAGATCCAGGGGCATCTCATGCTTAGGGGACCTATTTAAAGATGGGATCCTGATGTCCTTTGAGCAGCTGCGTCTGAAATTCGGAATACCTAATGGGGATCTCTTTCGATACTTCCAAGTTCGAGATTATATACAGAGGAAGACTACATTAATAGATAGTCTTTATAAATCAGACAGAGAACGTAATGTCTTACGACCAGCGGGGGCATCCTCCGTTAGTACTATATACCATTTGCTACATGATGGAGTCTCAGGAGACATGGATGACCTGCTTAAAACATGGGAGCAGGACTTGGGGCTAGAAATCTCTGAGGATATGTGGAATGACATTTGGGAAAATGCTAGAAGAATTGCTATCTGTAACAGAACTCAGGCTATCCAACTAAAGATACTTCATAGGGCCCATATAGCTCCGGCTCGACTGGCAAAATTTAAGGCAGGAGCATCTCCAATGTGTCCTAAATGCAAAATAGAGGTGGGTACTCTTGTACATTGTCTGTGGACTTGTCAGAAAATCCGCAGATACTGGACTAAAGTGGCAAATACCCTGGCAGAAATTTTAGGAACGGAAATTAGGGTGGACCCTGTATCTCTCCTTTTGGGCTTTTCGAACCTCTCATCTCTGGATATGCATGGGAAGAGACTATTTTCTATTCTCTCTTTCTGTGCAAGGAAAAATATTTTGGTGAACTGGGTGGCTGAGGGCCCCCCTGGACTTTCAAATTGGCACAGATTAATTATGGAATATATCCCCCTTGACTTCCTCACAAATATGGTGCACCGAAAGACTGAATTTTTTTATAAAATATGGCAGCCCTTTTTGAATTATATAAATGCAGATATTTCGGCTATCCTAACAAGGGCTTTTATTTAGTGAAGATTTCAGACCGGGCTGCTCCGGGGCCCCTTGGGAGAGGAATCCTGCGCGAATACGGGTTTTATTATATTTGATGTTTATACATTCCGAGCATGTAAGAGACTTAGGTATACACTCTGGTTAGTTATAGGTTAGATTAGTAGAAAGTTGTGATTTTTTTTTCTTTTTTCGTTTCTTTTTTTTCTTTTTTTGTTTTCTTTCTTTCTCTTTTCTTTGTTAAATTATGACTATTGTATATATGATTTAATTGTACATAAATGTTTGTATTTGAGAGTTTTGTTTATTTTTGTAAATTTGCAAAAATGTTAAATTTCAATAAAAATATCTACAAAAAAAAAAACCCTTCCCATAACAGCACAACCAGAACTGGGCACAGTATTCCAGATGAGGCCTCCCCAACATCCTGTACAACCTCAACATCCCGTCCCAACTCCTATACTCTGAGGTCTGAGCAATGAAGATAAATGTGCTAAACACCTTTTTAACCACCCTGTCTACATGTGACACATACTTCAAAAATCTGAACACCGATGTCTCTGTTCTATATCACTTCTCATGGCCTGACTTTTAGTGAGTGTAAATCCTGCCTTCTTTTATCAAGATGTAATATTTTGCATTTATTCCAATACAAAACATCCTTCGAGTATAAGGGCAGTAGGAGTATACTGAAGAGGGGAATCAGGAGGTCAAAAGGGGACAGGACACAGCTTTGGCGAATAGGGTTAAGGATAATCCAAAGGGTTTTTATAAATGCATTAAGAACAAAAGGATTACAAGTGGAGGCAGATGCGATTAGTTCAGTTCAAAACTATGGTCAACATGGACTGGTTGGACCACAGGGCCTGTGTCAGTGCTGTATAACTTTATGTCTCTAACCCTCGCTACCTCTGTAAATTCCTGTGTGCTCGGTACTTTCCCTGTCAATGCCACCTCATCCAGCCTTACAACTCTTCCATATCTCAATAATTCCTCTCCAGCCTCAAAACCCAAAAATTTTTATCATAAATACCTATCTCTGTAACATCCTCCGTCCTCAGAATACTTTCCAAATTTCATATCCTCCAGCTTCATTATCCTCCCTATCTCCAATCCCCTCCCCTCTCTCAAAACTTTGCGATATGTGCCTTTCTTTATTTCCAGCCTCCAGGACGCCCAATTTTTATTTCTCACTTGATGATGGCCCTTTCTGATTCCTGAGCTGAGCTTCTGAATTTCATCTTAAAACTCTCCAACTCACTTACCTACCAAAAACATCGACCAACCATGTGCCGTCTATTCTAGTATCACCTTTTCTGACCTGATGTCCAATGGAGCCTGTCATATTTCTATAATAAACATCTCAGCTGTATACAGAACAGAAAAAACGCTCTGGTGATCCATCTGTGAGAAAGAAAACTAACACCAAACTATCCTGATCTATTTTCCAGTACTTGTGGAAAAGTCTAATCTATCATGGCATCGCAAGTGTATACTAAATATATCTCAAATGTTTTCAGGATTTGTCTCCCACCCTGACAGACAGTGAGGCTTAGTGCAACTCTTGTTCTATGACGATATCACCCACAGGAACACAGAGCAGCTGGGTCTGTGCAAACCAGAGATCACCCACACATTGGGAAGGATGGCAGGTACCCTGAGAGGGGACACAGGAGATTTACCAGGATGGTACAAGGAATGGGGGATTTTAGTTGAAGGGACATGGGTGTTAATGGTACATATCAAGAATATCCAACTACAATAGATGGACTCTCCTTGACAACCTCTCCCCTTGCCTGGGCTGGGTAACCTTCAGGTTAAACCTACCACCAGACATTTCTCCCTAATGAGAGAGCAGCCCTCTGGTCTGGGAGGACAATGCTGCCTTTCCCTTTTACACAGTGATGCCACTGTACCCCGGGGGTGGGGAGAGGGATTGCTGAAGGTGGTGGATGGGACACCACTCAGGCACAGTGCTTTGTCCTGGAGGATGTTCACTTTCTTTAATATTGTTAGGAACTGCACTGATGCAGGCAAGTGGAGAATGTTCCAACACAATCCTGATGTGTACCTTATAGAGAGCAAACAGACATTGGGGAATCAGGGGTTTGGAGAAACTGAGGTTGTTCTCCTTGTAGCAGAGGAAATTGTGGCTGCCCTGTTACAGAGGGGTTTACAGAAATTATACATTAGAATAATCAACCTTACACTCATCAGCTCATCATAAACTGTTGACAAGACATATATGAAAGACTTGGAGGGAGATCTATTGACAGGATGGTTTGATTCAAAGGAGAACTTTTATGCATCAAATAGGAATGAGTTGGAACACAATACTCACAACTAAATGCAAATATCCTGGTCCTGATGAATTGTATAATTCTGTCAGAGTTTGGTGTTACAATGACTGAGGTTACCATCTGAATGTCCACCTGTAATACAAGTTTATAAAATCCGTCACTGTCAGATCAGGTTAGAAACTCACGCCATCCCCTCCTCCTGGCCCAGGATGACCGGACACATTACACCTTGTGGAGGTCAGCAGTCAATTCAGGGGGAAATCTACGTGGGTTTCTATCAGTTTCCATCTTGGGACTTCATGTGACTGCACAGGGCCGATCTTTGACACATGGGAGAGAATTTTCCAAGTGTCAGTGAGATGTGGAGAGCAGGATTTGTTGCTTCTTCTTTCCTTCCGTGCTGCCGCTGTGCCTCATCAATAAGACATGGGGGGGGGGGGGGTGAAAGGCTCATGCAGCTTCAGGGGCAAGTTGTCTCCATTCTGACCAAATAGGCAGTAAGCTCCTCCCAGTCATTCCATAGAGTATTCCGTAAAAGACAGGAACTCTGCATGCTTCCCACTGCCCAGTGTTCCCAGGAAAAGTTTAGAAGAATGATGGGGAAAATCTCCTAGGAAAGGCATAACAGTAAATATCCAAAAGGATTATAAACAATTTACACAGAGGGATTCATTGGAGAAGTGGGCAACAAGTTGGCAAATGGAGTATCACTTGGGAAAATGTGAAGTTGTTCATTTTGGAGGAGATAATAAAAGAACAGAGGACTATTTAATTGGTGGAAACTGTCGAAAGCTGCACCACAAAGGGAGCAAGAGGTAAATGTGCAGGAAACAAAGCAAGCTAGCACAAAGTTACACCAGGTCATCAGGAAGGGGAATGGAATATTGCTCCTGATTTCAAGGGATTTGCAGGATAAGAGTGTGAAGTATATACCTGAGAACAACTTTATACAGTGTGAGTGAGACCACATCTGGAGTAATGAGAAGTTTTGCTCCCTTTATTTTAGGGAATACATCACTTCATCGGAGGCATTCAGAGAAGATTGACTGGGATGATCCTTGGTTTGAAGGGATTATCTTTTAAGAAAAGGCTGAAGAAGTCCGGACTCTACTCACTCGATTTGGGAAGAATGAGAAGTGAACTCTTTCAAACATATCGGTTTCCTCAAGGGTTTGACAAGGTAAAGACTGACAGGATGTGTCCCAGCATGAGGGAACCTAGAACCAGGCTCTGGGTCATTCGCAGAATCAAGGGTTCTGTTTTAGTTTTGTCAACTTTAATGCAATACCAACACGGGTAAGGGGTTTCAGTAGCAATGGAGCTGGGGCGAGGGGGAGACAAGCAACATTTTACAGATTGGAATTCCTGGTGCTGGTGATTGTGTCGATGTCTGATCAGAAGGGCACCTTGGCGTCAGAATAGGAGAGCAATATTGTGAAGAGTGTAGCTCTGCCTCAGTTCCCAGTGAGAGAGAGGGGCTCAGCAGTGAGGGAAAGGAATTTGTAACATCAACTGAAGGCAATGGGTTTAACCATTGTAATGTTTCTTTGGAGGAAATTGCAGCTAATCGAGTAGTGGGAGCATGGTTACCAGTTTGATAACAGAATAACAGTGGAGTAATGGAGAGGGATGATGGGGAGGTAGAGCTGGACATTGTCAGTGTACATGTGAAACCTAACAGTGCTTTTGGACGATGTCACTTCCTGGCAGTATGTAGGTGAGAAACTGGAGGGACCAAGGATAGATCCTTGAGGGACACCAAATACAAGGACTTCAGAAAGGAAAGGGAGAGTGGAGATGGAGAAGGATTTTCCAACAACCTTGAAGTAAAATATTAGTTGGTAGCAGAATGTGTGAGCAGGACGTAACCAGAAAAGACAGACAGAACAAGGAACAATATCTGTGAATCGGTGAGGGGGAGTGATGATGATGATGATGAGGAGGAGTATGACTCTACATTCTATTTCTACATTCATGAGATCACCCAACCCCACCCTCGTCTCAGCTCATTTACTGAAATACTTGCTCCATCCCTGTGTTATCTCCAGACTCCTTTATCCAAACACACTCCTGGCCAGCCTCCCACATTCAACTTACATATAATATCAACAATATCTAAAACTCTGCTGCCCAAGTGCTCACTTGCTCTATAACTTGTTGATCCAACAAAAGGCTCCCGTTTACAAGCAACTTAAAATTCTCTCCCTTGATGTAATTCCTGGCTGTGAACATCCCTGTCTCCCTGCACCACACAACCTGTGAGACCTCAACAACTCATTTTCTTTCAGACTCCCAACGATGTGTTTATTCATTGCTTCACCGGATTGGCTGTTTCTACTGATGCCAAGGCAACACGGTCTGGAATTCCTATCCTAACCCTTTCATATCTGTTTTTCTCCTTTAAGGTATTCCCGAAAACCTGCTTATTTGGCAATTCTTTTGATCACCTGACCTAATATACCCATCTGTTGCCTAATGTCAGAAATTATCAATAGTATTTCTGTGAAATTATAAAAATGATAAAAATACAAACCGTTGTTGATTTGCACATACTTTGTCAACTTTTCTCTGTCGCTGAGTGAATAATCTGTAACATCTCCTACTCAACCACATTGTAGGAGCACCTTCACCACACAAACTGCAGCTGTACGAGGAAGTCAAACATCACCCTCTCCACAGGCAATGGGGCTTTGGTATTAATCACTGGGAACTGTGGAGGGAGAAACACAGTTGATATTTCAGGGAGTGCTAAATGTATTACAGGGAATGAAAATGTTGCAGAATTTGATGCTCAGAAATGGAAGGAAAATGCACTCTTTTGTTGTAAAAAGGAATTATTCACTGGCAAAGTGATTGCGGAAAATTCAGTCCGTTTAGAGAGCAGCACGTTGTCAGCGGTTGGGCAGCAGAGGAAAATTAACTTACAAAAGGTCTGTGAAAGTAACAGTAAAACACTGAACAACCCAAACACCCTGTTTCCCAACACTTTAACTCCCCTTCCCGCTCCACCAAGGACATGCAGGTCCTGGGCCACCTCCACCGCCAAATCCCAGGCATCTGATGCCTGGAGGAAGACCACCTCATCTTCTGTGTTCGGATCCTCCAACCACATGGGATCAATGTGGATTTCACCAGTTTCCTCATTTCCACTCCCCCCCACCTTATCCCAGATCCAGCCTTCCAACTCGGCACCACATTCTTGTCCATCTTCCTTCCCACCGATTGGCTGCTGCCTGACCTGCTGTGCTTTTCCAGCATCACACTCTGACACTGGAAACACCCTGACTCTGACACTCTGTAAATCCTGCCCTATCACTCCCTGCCAGGCAAAGCTGCGCATGTGTCCCCCTGCAGCTTGCCCCTCACAAAGTTGGATGCCACACTCATGTCCCATGAACCACTGCCCCCAATAAAGGTGGCGGCACTCACTCGCACCATTCACCATTTGAAGCATTTTCCTGTTTGCCACAAACATGGTCCTGGGAATTTCAAATTTGTGTTTTCCGATGTGCACTAAGTTCTGTAAAGCGTCTCAGCCCGTTCCATTAAAATTTCCTTCTCTTCCTGGTCAATGTGTCTTTCCTTAACCATGCCCTGCACCTTCACACATTCCCAATGCCTTGGTCACAACACACACTGTGCGGCCAGTGAAGCTGATCACGTGGTTGCTTATAGCCACGCCCCTCATTCACTCCGATTGGTTGGAGGACCGACAGGCACTGCCTGGTCTTCCAGTCCCAGCCCCATCTTCTTATAAGAGATAAGAGTGAGGGTTCATTCCTGTTTCTCCTGATGTCAGACATTAACAACCACTACCTGCATTGTATGGAGCCTTTCACACTGACAATTCTCCGAAAGTGTTTCACGAATGCTGGAAACATTGATTAAAGAGAACAACGTTAAGATACATGTTTAAGGAGGACAGAGGGTGTTAGGAAAGATATTCAAGAGGTTTTTTTTTAGATTAGGTTACTTACAGTGTGGAAACAGCCCTTTGGCCCAACAAGCCCACACCAACCCTCTAATGAGCAACCCACCCAGACCCAATCCCCTACATCTAACACTACGGGCAATTTAGCATGGCCAATTCACCTAATCTGCACACTTTTGGACTGTGGGAGGAAACCGGAGCATCTGGATGAAACCCACACAGACACGGGGAGAATGTGCAAACTCCACACAGACAGTTACCTGAAGTGGGAATTGAACGCGGGTCTCTGGCGCTGTGATGTAACAGTGCTAACCACTGTGCCGCCCATCTGCAGCTCGAACCGTGGAGTAATGTATGTGGGGAACAGCTTACAACGGAGACAGTTAGTGGTTAACCACAGCTTAACAACCCCACGTCCTAGCCCCCTACCCCACACACTAGGCCTTGGTCTCACAGCCTGTCATTACACACTACCTATGGTTAGCCACTAATAGTCTCCATTAACAGGTAGTCAACCTCCCCCAGCCAGATCGTTATCTACTCCTTTATCCAACCGTTCTTCTCGCTCTGTCCCTACCTATGCTTTACTCCTTACATCCTCCCCTAAACCCTACCTTCTACATATAAACCAACATTTGTTCTCACAGTAACATCAGCTGTGAGGAAGGGACACCGGATCTGAAACGTTAACTCTGATTTCTCGTCACAGATGCTGCCAGACCTGCTGAGCTTCTCCAGACCCTCCTGGTTGTTGTTTCTGATTTACAGCATCTGCAGTTCTTTTGGTTTTAATTTACCAGGAGTTTGTAATTCAGGTCCAACAGCCTCTGTCCCAGTCTCTGCTGTCTCTCCCACCCCCACCCAGTGACACTGCACCTCCACAGCTCATGGACAGGTGTCGTCTTGCTGGCCACACCCCTCATTCACTCCCATTGGCTGCAGGACAACACAGACTCTCCTCCCATTGGTCTGGAGCTGCCATCAATCAAGCCATCCCCCATTGTGAGGTGAGTGGTGGGCTCCTCGCTCTCTCTGCCTTGGGATGAGCTTCATCATTCACAGTGAATGGGGCAGTATCACAGAGCACAGGGGCTGGGGGCTATTCAGCCCATTGGGGCTGTATGCTCTCCCTCTGGAGATGCTGCAAATCCGTCCCAACTCCCCTCGCATTTACCCACAGACTCCCAATCTTTCCGTAAAAAGTAAAATTGCAAATCTGTTTGAGAACACCTGCTGAATCTGTGTCCACCCGCTGTTCAGACTGTTCCAGATGCTCAGAATGTACTCAGTAAAATATAGGTCACATATTCACATTACTTTCCATTTAACATAAAGTAATTACTAACATTGTGACATTGTTAACAATTCCCCTCTCTCTGCAAATTAAAATATCCTAGAAACAAATTTGCACTTGGTCGCAATCACTGCTTATTTTTCTCAGATCTAAGAATTATCTGTGCTGAGATGTACAGCTCAGAAACATTGGACTAATTCGCCCATGCCAACTAGGAATCCTAAACTAACGGAGTCCCACTTGCCAGCTATTGGTCTGAATTCCTCAAAACCCTTCCTAATCACGTACCCAATCGGATGCCTTTTAAATGTTGTAATTGTATCAGTCTCCACTACTTCATCTGGGAGCTCATTCCATCCACACACCACACTCAGCTTGAAAACGTAGCCCCTTTGATCCCTTTTAAATCTTTTCCCTCTCAACTTAAACCCACGTGGTCTTGTTTTGGACTCGCCTAACCTGGGGGGAAAGAAAGACCCCAGCTGTTCACCATATCAACGCCCCTCGTGATTTTATAAATCTCCCGAACGTCACCTCTCAGTCTTTGATTCTCATGGGAAATTAGCCCCAGCCTATTTAGCCTCTCCATGTAGCCCAAATCCTCCAACTGTAGCAAATCTTTGTAAATCTTGTCTGAACCATTTCAAATTTCACAACATCCTCCTCAGAACAGGAAAATTCGAAATGAAAACGGAACTCCTGAAATGGCTTTATTATAGAACATAGAACATAGAAAAATACAGCGCAGTACAGGCCCTTTGACCCTCGATGTTGCGCTGACCCAAGCCCAGCTAACCTACACGAGCCCACTACCTCCATTTGCCTATCCAATGCCCGTTTAAATGCCCATAAAAAGGGAGAGCCCACCACTGCTACTGGCAGGGCATTCCATGAACTCACGATTCGCTGAGTAAAGAATCTACTCCGAACATCTGTCCTATACATACCTCCCCTTAATTTAAAGCTATGCCCCCTCGTAATAGCTGACTCCATACATGGAAAAAGGCTCTCATTGTCAAATGTCCTGTCCAGCCACAATATCTCGTCCCAGCTTCTGTATTCAATGCATTGACCAATAAATATAAGCATACCAAACACCACCTTCACCACCTGCCGACCTGCGACTCTACATTCAAGGAACAATGTACCTCTTTTTTCAGCAACACTCCCCAGGAACTTACCATTAAATGCATTAAGTCCTGTCCTGATTTGCCTTACCAAAATGCAGCAGCTCACATTTGTCTAAATTGAACTCCATCTGCCATTCCTCACTCGAATGGCCCATCTGATCAAGATCATGTTGTATTCTAAACTAACCTTCTTCACTGTCCACTACACCTACAATTTTGTATTTTGTGTAAACCAACCTCATATATTCACATCGAAGTCATTTATTTAAGGACCCAATATCCATTCCTGCAGCACACTGCTTTTCAGAGACTTCCAGTCCACAAAGCAACCCTTCATCACCACCCACTGTCTCCTACCTTCAAGCCTGTTTTGTATCCAAATAGATAGCTCTCCCTGCATTCCATGTTATCTAACCTTGCTAACCAGTCTGCTTTGTGGAACCTTGTTCAATGCCCATATAGACAATGTCCAAAGTCTGTCTTCATCAATCTTCCTCGCACTTCTTCAAAAAAAACTCAATCAGGTTAGAGTGACAATTTCCCACGCACAAAGCCATGCTGACTCTCTAATCATTCCTTGTCTTTCCAAATACATGAAAATCCTGTCCCTCAGAATCCCTTCCAACAACTTGCCTGCCACTGACTTCAGGCTCACTGTTCTCGTGTTCCTTGGCCTTTTGTTACCACCTTTTTAAAAAAAAAATAAGAATGGCACCCGTCTTCCATCACCTCACCTGTCACGAACGATAAAACCAATATGTCAGGGAGGGGCCCAGCAATCACTTCCCGAGCTTCCCACAAATTTCTGGAATACACCTGATCAGGTCCCAAGGTTTTATCCACCTTGATGCAATTTAAGACATCCTGAAACTCCTCCTCTGTAACAGATGCTTTTCAAGTTATCACTATTCATTTCTCCAAACACTTCCACATCCTTCTGCAGTGAAAAAAAGCCATGGAATATTAGAGTTGCGAGGTAGGAGCGAAGGACTTCTGGGAAGGTGAGTCTAACTCAGTAGCTGATAGAGTAGCTCAGACTGAGCTGTCTCAGTCCTCAAGGACAGAACTGTTCAAATGGGGTTTGCAGCAGGTGGTGAGGGAACCAGCAAGAGGGAAAAAGATACTACATCTTATCGTTATGAGCCTACCAGCTGCAAATGCATCTGTCCATGACAGTGTCGGTAAGAGCGACCATCCCACAGTCCTTTTGGAAACAAATACTCACCTTAAAGTTGAGAAAAACCTCCCTTGAGCTGAGTGGTACTATCACTGTGCTAAATGGGACAGATGTAGGAACTCAAACTGGATCTCTCTGAGGCACTGTGGGATAGCAACAGAACTGTACTCCAGCACAATCTGTAATCTCATGGGTTTGTACATCCCGCACTCACCATCACAATGGACAGGAAAGGAGGGCATGCCATGAGCAGCACCAGGCATACCTAAAAATGAAGTGCCAACCAGGTGAAGCTATTAAACAGGAATATCTGCATAATCAAACAGCATCAACAGCAAGCAACAGAGCTAAGTGATCCCACAACCAATGGAGTGGATCAGGGCTCTGCAGTTGTGCCACACCCAGTTGTGAATGGTAATGGACAATTAAACAACACGTTGCAGGAAGCACCACAGATATCCCCAGCCTTACTGATGGAGGGGTTTCATACATCCATGCAAAAGATAAGATGACAGCATTTGCAGCAATTTACAGCCAGATGCAAAGTGGGATGATCCATCTCAGCCTTCTCCAGTGGTTCCTCATGTCACAGATGTGAGCGTTAAGCCAATTCAATTTACTTTGAATAATATCAACAGAATGGTTAAGTAGTGTAAAGGCTTAGGGTCCTGCTAACATTCTGGCAATAATACTGATAGCTTGTGCTCCAGAACTTGCCACCCACCAAGCCACATACCGCTCCAGCACTGGAATCTACCATCAATGTGGAACATTGCCCAAATAAAAACACAGGGCAAATCCAATCTCGGCAATTTCCCTCCATCAGTCCAACTCGATCAGCAGTAAAGCGATGGAAGTATTCCTTAGCAGGACAACCAAGCATCAGCTGCTCAGGAACAGCCAGCTGAGTGACACTCATTTTAGGCTCCACCAGGGCCAATCAGCTCCCGATTGTGTTACTGCCCTGATTTACAACCTGACAACCAGCTGAATCGCAGAGGAGAGATGAGAGTGACAGCCCAGTCCCACTCCAACACCACTATTTCTAGCTGATTCTACCCTTGTCTCAGCTCATATACTTTCATCCATCGTGTGTTATCTCCAGACTTCATTATCCAAACACACTCCTAGCCAGCCTCCCAAATTCAACCTCTCTGTAATCTCAAGAAAAACTGAAAACTGTGCTCACTTCTCCCAAAACATGTTGATCCATCTAAAAGCTCCTATTCATAAGCAACAACAATTTAGAAAACTCACTCTTCATATAATTCCTGGCTGTGATCATCCCTAGCTCCCTTCACCACACATCCTTTGAGACGTCAACAATCCATTTTCTTCGAGACTCCCAATGATTTGTTAATTCATTATTTCAATTGTTTGGCTGATTCTACAGTTGCTAAAGCACCATGTTCTGGAATTTGAAGACAAAACCTCACAGGTCTGCTTTCCACCTTTAAGACATCCCTCAAAACCTACTTTTTGGCAATGCTATTGGTCACCTGAACAAATATCTCCATCACTGGCCTCATATCTAAAGTTCTCAATAATATTTTGTGAAAGCATGATAATAAAACTACAAACTGTTCTTGGTTTGGACATTATCTTCAAATCATCACTGTTGCTGCAATGAATAATCTATAATGTCTCTTACCCAACCACATTGTGGGAGCACCTTCACCACACAAACTGCAGTTGTACAAGAAAGTCAAACATCACCCTCTCCCCAGGCAACAGGCTTTGGCATTAATCACTGGGATCTGTGGAAGGAGAAACACAGTTGATGTTTCAGGGAGTGGAAAATGAATTACAGGGAATGAAAATGGTGCAGAATTTGATAGTCAGAAATGGAAGAAAATACACTTGCTTATTGGAAAAAAAGAATTCTTGACTGTCAAAAATATTCAAGACAAAAGTAATCTGATAATAGAGCAGCACATGGTCAGGGGCTGGGCCACAGTGAAAAACTCATTTACAAATGGTCTATAACAGTAATAATACAGTAGTAAACAGACCAAAAATACACCCATGGTTGGAGACTGAGGAAGCTAGACATTGACAAAGTGGTCCTGAGGGAGCCCAGAGGTGATCAGAGCAGGATTGGCTGCTGTAATCACAATGACTCTGTACCAGAGAGAGGCTGCACATGCGCCTGGCTGCACCTTGCCCCCTAAAGAGATGGCGGCTCCGCACGTGTCCAGTGAATCCTTGTCCCGAATAAAGATGGCGGCGCTCACGCAGCCGCCTGAGGCAATTCCCCATTTACTGCAAACACGGGACTGGACATTCAAATTTTTGTTTTCCGACTTGCACAATTTGTTTGTAAAACCTCTCCGCTCATAGCAACACAGTTTTTGTCCCGTTTCCCTGTTTTTTTCTTTCCTTACCGTCTCCTTTCTCTCCATAACTTCCCGAGCATTCATTACAGCGACTCTGAGTCAGGCGCGAGGATGATCACATGGTTCACAATAGCTCCGCCCTTCATTCACTGTGATTGGTTGGAGGACTAACCTCGCGCTAGGTCCTCCAGCTCCGCCCACCGTCTTTTCATTGGTCCGGTGCTGACATCAATCACCCGGGGTCCACATGTTGGCTGGAGCATGCGCATTGTGTCCTGCTTTTGCTGAGAGGTTGGGTCATGTGATGGGAGAGGTAACAACAATGACTGCAGATGCTGGAACCCAGATTCTGGGTCAGTGGTGCTGGAAGAGCACAGCAGTTCATGCAGCATCCAAAGGGCAGAGACATCGACGTTTCAGGCAAAAGCCCTTCATCAGGAATAAAGGCAGTGAGCCTGAAGCGTGGAGAGATAACGAGAGGAGGGTGGGGAGAAAGTAGCATAGAGTCCAATGGGTGAGTGGGGGAGAGGATGAAGGTGATAGGTCAGGGAGGAGAGGGTGGAGTGGATAGGTGGGAAAGAAGACAGGCAGGTAGGGCAAGGCCGGACAAGTCATGGGGACAGTGCTGAGCTGGAAGTTTGAACTAGGGTGAGGTGGGGGGAAGGGGAAATGAGGAAACTGTTGAAGTCCACATTGATGCCCTGGGGTTGAAGTGTTTCTGAGGCGGAGATGAGGCGTTCTTCCTCCAGGCATGCTGGTGGTGAGGGAGCGGCGGTGAAGAGGCCCAGGACCTCCATGTCCTCTGCCGAAGTGGGAGGGGGAGTTGAAATTTTGGGCCACGGGCAGTGTGTGGATTGGTTGGGGATGTCCCGGAGATGTTCCCTGAAGCACTCTGCTAGGAGTCTCCCCCAGTCTCCCCAGTGTAGAGGAGACCGGATCGGGAGCAACGTACACAATAAATGATATTAGTGGATGCGCAGGTAAAAACTTTGATGGATGTGGAAGGGTCCTTTAAGGGCTTTGGTAGAGGTGAGGAGGAGGTGTGGGCACAGGTTTACAGTTCCTGTTGTGGCAGGGGAAAGTGCCAGGAGGGAGGGTGGGTTGTAGGGGGCGTGGAACTGACCAGTTAGTCACAGAGGGAACGGTCTTTGCAGAAGGCGGGAAGGGGTGGGGAGGGAATAATATCCCTGGTGGGGGTGTCTTTTTGGAGGTGGCAGAAATGTCTGTAGATGATTTGGTTTATGCGAAGGTTTATATTCGGGTGGAAGGTGAGCCCCAGGGGCGTTCTGTCCTTGTTACAGTTGGAGGGTGGGGTGTGGAGGGCGGAGGTGTGGAATGTCGACGAGATGCGTTGGAGGGCATCTTTAACCAATGGTAAACTAAATTGCGGTCTCTAAAGGAGGAGGCCATTTGGTGTGTTCTATGGTGGAACTCGTCCTCCTGGGAGCAGAATCATCTGAGGCGAGGAAATGGACACGGGAAGGCATTTTTGGCAAGAGGTAGGGTGGGTTGAGAGTTGACTGAGGGTAAGAATTCCCTTTGCTTGAGCTCTACAGTAGATTTCCTTTATTCATGGAGGGAATTGCCTTCCTACTCATGACTGTATAGCTGTGATTGATGAAATCAATGCTATCTGAATCAGTACATAAACACCCCCCCATTTTAACAACATCAAAAATCTTTAGCACATTGTATTACGCTCTTCTTTGGAGACAAAAAAAAACATGAAATGGAGCCTCGAGGAATCGGAGCAGGAGGAGGGCATTCATCCCTTTCAGCTTGTTCCCCCATTCTGTCAGATCATGGCTGGGCCAACCCAGACCTCAACACCTCTTCTATGCTTGATCCGCATAGCCCTCAACTGCTCAATATTTCAAAAATCTATCTGCCCTCCTTTAAATAATTTGAGATAGAATCATAGATTCCCTAA